>NW_027227733.1:0-109464 GCF_037783145.1 Equus przewalskii | reverse complement strand
AACACTTTGGAATCACCTGCCAGGCTTGCTGGAACCACCTGCCAGTCATGCCAAAATCACCTGCCAACTACGCCAGAACCGCTTGGCGGACACTGCGGAAACACCTGTCGGGCCGGCTGGAACCACATCTCAGACGTGCCAGAAACGTGTTCATGAGATGCTGGAACCACACCCCGAACAGACGGATACCACCTGCCAGAACCGCCTGAACCACCTGCTGAGCACGCCGGAACCACCTGCTCGACTCACCGGTAACACCTCCCTGACACGCCAAAATCACCTGCTGGGTATGCCAGAACCACCTGGCGGACACTCCGGAACCACCTGCCGCGCATGACGGAACCACCTCTCAGACGTGCCGGAAGCACGTGACGGACACGCCGGAAACACCTACCGGACAGACCGGAACCACCTGCCAACAACGCCGGAGCCACCTGTTCGACTCGCTGGAACCACCTGCCGGACAGGCCAATATCAACTGCTGGCTATGCCAGAACCACCTGGGGGACAGTCCGGGATCACCTGCCAGCCATGGCGGAACCACCTCTCAGACGTACCAGAACCACCTGCCGGAGAAGCTGGAAACACGTCCTGGACAGACTGGAACCACGTGACGGCCATGCCTGAGCCACCTGCCAAGCACAACGGAACAACCTGCCAGACACGCCAAAATCACCTGCGTGTTATGCCAGAACCACTTGGAGGACTCTCTGGGATGACCTGCCGGGCATGCCGGAACCACCTCTCAGACGTGCCAGAACCATGTGGCGGACAGTCCGGAATCACCTGTTGGGCATGCGCAACCACCTCTGAGACGTACCAGAACCACATGCCGTGCAGGCTGGAACCACCTAGTGGACAGACCGGAATCACCTTTCGGGCATGCCGGAACCACCTGTCAGATGTGCCAGAAACACGTGCCGGAGACGCCGGAAGCACCTGCCAAGCACGTTGGAACCACCTGCTCAACTCGCCTGAACCACCTGCCGGACATGCCAAAATCACCTGCCGACTATGCCAGAACCACTTGGCGAACACTCCGGAATCACTTGCCGGGCATGCAGGAACCACCTCTCAGAAATGCCAGAACCCCGTGCCAATTACATCGGAAGCACCAGCCGAGCACGCCGGAACAACCTGCTCGACTCGCCAGAACCACCTGCCGATCACGCAAAAATCACCTGCCGGCTACGCCACAACCAGTTGGTGAACACTTTGGAATCACCTGCCAGGCTTGCTGGAACCACCTGCCTGTCATGCCAAAATCACATGCCAACTACGCCAGAACCGCTTGGCGGACACTGCGGAAACACCTGTCGGGCCGGCTGGAACCACATCACAGACGTGCCAGAAACGTGTTCATGAGATGCTGGAACCACACCCCGAACAGACGGATACCACCTGCCGGAACCGCCTGAACCACCTGCTGAGCACGCCGGAACCACCTGCTCGACTCACCGGTACCACCTCCCTGACACGCCAAAATCATCTGCTGGGGATGCCAGAACCACTTGGCGGACACTCTGGAATCATCTGCCGGACATGCCGGAACCAGCTCTCAGACACACCAGAACCAAGTGCCGGAGACGCCGGAAGCACCTGCCGAGCATGCCGGAGCCACCTGCTCGACTCGCCAGAAACACCTGCCGGACACGCCAAAATCACCTGCCGGGTATGCCAGAACCACCTGGCGGACACTACGGAATCACCTGCCGCGCACGCCGGAACCAGCTCTCAGACGTGCCGGAAGCACGTGCCGGACGCGCCGGAAACACCTACCGGACAGACCGGAACCACCTGCCGAGAACGCCGGAGCCACCTGTTCGACTCGCTGGAACCACCTGCCGGACAGGCCAATATCAACTGCTGGCTATGCCAGAACCACCTGGGGGACAGTCCGGGATCACCTGCCAGCCATGGCGGAACCACCTCTCAGACGTACCAGAACCACCTGCCGGAGAAGCTGGAAACACGTCCTGGACAGACTGGAACCACGTGACGGCCATGCCTGAACCACCTGCCGAGCACGGCGGAACCACCTGCCGGACACGCCATAATCACCTGCGGGCTACGCCAGAACCACTTGGACGAACCTCCGAAATGACCTGCCGGGCATGTTGGAACCATCTCTCAGACGTCCCAGAAGCACGTGGCGGACAGTCCGGAATCACCTGTTGGGCATACGCAACCACCTCTGAGACGCACCAGAACCACGTGCCGTGCACGCCGGAACCACCTACCGGACAGACCGGAATCAACTTTTGGGCATGACGGAACCACCAGTCAGATGTGCCAGAAACACGTTCACGTGAGGGGCATGCCGGCACAGCCTCTCAGACTGAACCTCGCCGGACCCCAGAACCACCTGCCGGACAGACCGGAACCACCTGCCGGACACGCCGGGACCACCGGCTCGACCCGCCGGAACGACCGAGTCAAACCTGCCGTGCCGGAAACACTTGCCGAACACTCCAGAATCACCTGCCGGGCATGCCGGAACCACCTCTCAGATATGCCAGAACCACGTGCCAATGACCCCGGAAGCACCTGCTGAGCACGCCGGAACCACCTGCTCGACTCACCAGAACCACCTGCCGGACACGCAAAAATCACCTGCCGGCTACGCCACAACCAGTTGGGGAACACTTCGGATTCACCTGCCGGGCTTGCTGGAACCACCTGCCGGTCATGCCAAAATCACCTGCCAACTACGCCAGTACCACTTGGCGGACACTGTGGAAACACCTGTCGGGCCGGCCAGAACCACATCTCAGACGTGCCAGAACCATGTGCATGAGATGCTGGAACCACACCCCGAACAGACGGAAAACACCTGCCAGACCCGTCTGAACAAGCTGCCGAGCACGCCGGAGCCACCTGCTCGACTCGCCGGAACCACCTACCTGACATGCCCAAATCACCAGCCGGGTATGCCAGAACCACTTGGCGGACACTCCGGAATCATCTGCCGGACATGCCGGAACCAGCTCTCAGACACACCAGAACCAAGTGCCGGAGACGCCGGAAGCACCTGCCGAGCATGCCGGAGCCACCTGCTCGACTCGCCAGAAACACCTGCCGGACATGCCAAAATCACCTGCCGGGTATGCCAGAACCACCTGGCGGACGCTCCGAAATCACCTGTCGCGCATGCCGGAACCACCTCTCAGACGTGCCGGAAGCACGTGCCGGACACGCCGGAATCACCTACCGGACAGACCGGAACCACCTGCCGAGCACGCCGGAGCCAACTGTTCGACTCGCTGGAACCACCTGCCGGACAGGCCAATATAAACTGCTGGCTATGCCAGAACCACCTGGGGGACGGTCCGGAATCGCCTGCCAGCCATGGCGGAACCACCTCTCAGACGTACCAGAACCACCTGCCGGAGAAGCTGGAAACACGTCCTGGACAGTCTGGAACCACCTGCCGGCCAATCCTGAACCACCTGCCAAGCACAACGGAACACCCTGCCAGACACGCCAAAATCACCTGCGTGTTATGCCAGAACCACTTGGAGGACTCTCTGGGATGACCTGCCGGACATGCCAAAATCACCTGCCGACTATGCCAGAACCACTTGGCGAACACTCCGGAATCACTTGCCGGGCATGCAGGAACCACCTCTCAGACATGCCAGAACCCCGTGCCAATGACCCCGGAAGCACCAGCCGAGCACGCCGAAACCGCCTGCTCGACTCGCCAGAACCACCTGCCGATCACGCAAAAATCACCTGCCGGCTACGCCACAACCATTGGTGAACACTTTGGAATCACCTGCCAGGCTTGCTGGAACCACCTGCCAGTCATGCCAAAATCACCTGCCAACTACGCCAGAACCGCTTGGCGGACACTGCGGAAACACCTGTCGGGCCGGCTGGAACCACATCTCAGACGTGCCAGAAACGTGTTCATGAGATGCTGGAACCACACCCCGAACAGACGGATACCACCTGCCAGAACCGCCTGAACCACGTGCTGAGCACGCCGGAACCAACTGCTCAACTCACCGGTACCACCTCCCTGACACGCCAAAATCACCTGCTGCGTATGCCAGAACCACTTGGCGGACACTCCGGAATCATCTGCCGGACATGCCGGAACCAGCTCTCAGACACACCAGAACCAAGTGCCGGAGACGCCGGAAGCACCTGCCGAGCATGCCGCAGCCACCTGCTCGACTCGCCAGAAACACCTGCCGGACACGCCAAAATCACCTGCCGGGTACGCGAGAACCATCTGGCGGACACTCCGGAATCACCTGCCGCGCATGACGGAACCACCTCTCAGACGTCCCGGAAGCACGTGACGGACACGCCGGAAACACCTACCGGACAGACCGGAACCACCTGCCAAGAACGCCGGAGCCACCTGTTCGACTCGCTGGAACCACCTGCCGGACAGGCCAATATCAACTGCTGGCTTTGCCAGAACCACCTGGGGGACAGTCCGGGATCACCTGCCAGCCATGGCGGAACCACCTCTCAGACGTACCAGAACCACCTGCCGGAGAACCTGGAAACACGCCCTGGACAGACTGGAACCACGTGACGGCCATGCCTGAACCACCTGCCGAGCATGGCGGAACCACCTGCTGGACACGCCAAAATCACCTGCGGGCTACGCCAGAACCACTTGGACGACTCTCCGAAATGACCTGCCGGGCATGTTGGAACCACCTCTCAGACGTGCCAGAAGCACGTGGCGGACAGTCCGGAATCACCTGTTGGGCATTCGCAACCACCTCTGAGACGTACCAGAACCACGTGCCGTGCACGCCGGAACCACCTACCGGACAGACCGGAATCAACTTTTGGGCATGCCGGAACCACCAGTCAGATGTGCCAGAAACACGTGCCGGAGACGCCGGAAGCACCTGCCGAGCACGTCGCAACCACCTGCTCAACTCGCCTGAACCACCTGCCGGACACTCCAAAATCACCTGCCCGCTACACCAGCACCACTTCGGGGACAAGCCGGAATCACGTGAGGGGCATGCCGGCACAGCCTCTCAGACTGAACCTCGTGCCGGACACCACAGAACCACCTGCCGGACAGACCGGAACCACCTGCCGGACACGCCGGAACCACCGGCTCGACCCTCCGTTACGACCGCTGGACGTGCAAAATCACCTGCCGGCTACGCCGGAAACACTTGGCGAACACTCCGGAATTACCTGCCGGGCATGCAGGAACCACCTCTCAGATATGCCAGAACCACGTGCCAATGACCCCAAACACCTGCAGAGCACGCCGCAACCACCTGCTCGACTCGCCAGAACCACCTGCCGGACACGCAAAAATCACCTGCCGGCTACGCCACAACCAGTTGGGGAACACTTCGGAATCACCTGCCGGGCTTGCTGGAACCACCTTCCGGTCATGCCAAAATCACCTGCCAACTACGCCAGTACCACTTGGCGGACACTGTGGAAACACCTGTCGGGCCGGCCGGAACCACATCTCAGACGTGCCAGAACCATGTGCATGAGATGCTGGAACCACACCCCGAACAGACGGAAAACACCTGCCAGACCCGTCTGAACAACCTGCCGAGCACGCCGGAGCCACCTGCTCGACTCGCCGGAACCACCTACCTGACATGCCAAAATCACCAGCCGGGTATGCCAGAACCACTTGGCGGACACTCCGGAATCATCTGCCGGACATGCCGGAACCAGCTCTCAGACACACCATAACCACGTGCCGGAGACGCCGGAAGCACCTGCCGAGCATGCCGGAGCCACCTGCTCGACTCGCCAGAAACACCAGCCGGACACGCCAAAATCACCTGCCGGGTATGCCAGAACCACCTGGCGGACACTCCGAAATCACCTGTCGCGCATGTCGGAACCACCTCTCAGACATGCCGGAAGCACGTGCCAGACACGCCGCAATCACCTGCCGGACAGACCGGAACCACCTGCCGAGCACGCCGGAGCCACCTGTTCGACTCGCTGGAACCACCTGCCGGACAGGCCAATATCAACTGCTGGCTATGCCAGAACCACCTGGGGGACGGTCCGGAATCACCTGCCAGCCATGGCGGAACCACCTCTCAGACGTACCAGAACCACCTGCCGGAGAAGCTGGAAACACGTCCTGGACAGTCTGGAACCACCTGCCGGCCAAGCCTGAACCACCTGCCGAGCACAACGGAACAACCTGCCAGACACGCCAAAATCACCTGCGTGTTATGCCAGAACCACTTGGAGGACTCTCTGGGATGACCTGCCGGGCATGCCGGAACCACCTCTCAGACGTGCCAGAACCATGTGGCGGACAGTCCGGAATCACCTGTTGGGCATGCGCAACCACCTCTGAGACGTACCAGAACCACATGCCGTGCAGGCTGGAACCACCTACCGGACAGACCGGAGTCACGTTTCGGGCATGCCGGAACCACCTGTCAGATGTGCCAGAAACACGTGCCGGAGACGCCCGAAGCACCTGCCAAGCACGTTGGAACCACCTGCTCAACTCGCCTGAACCACCTGCCGGACATGCCAAAATCACCTGCCGACTATGCCAGAACCACTTGGCGAACACTCCGGAATCACTTGCCGGGCATGCAGGAACCACCTCTCAGACATGCCAAAACCCCCTGCCAATGACCCCGGAAGCACCAGCCGAGCACGCCGGAACCACCTTCTCGACTCGCCAGAACCACCTGCCGATCACGCAAAAATCACCTGCCGCCTACGCCACAACCAGTTGGTGAACAGTTTGGAATCACCTGCCAGGCTTGCTGGAACCACCTGCCGGTCATGCCAAAATCAGCTGCCAACTATGCCAGAACCGCTTGGCGGACACTGCGGAAACACCTGTCGGGCCGGCTGGAACCACATCTCAGACGTGCCAGAAACGTGTTCATGAGATGCTGGAACCACACCCCGAACAGACGGATACCACCTGCCAGAACCGCCTGAACCACCTGCTGAGCACGCCGGAACCACCTGCTCGACTCACCGGTAACACCTGCCTGACACGCCAAAATCACCTGCTGGGTACGCCAGAACCACCTGGCGGACACTCCGAAACCACCTGTCGCGCATGCCGGAACCACCTCTCAGACGTGCCGGAAGCACGTGCCGGACACGCAGGAAACACCTACCGGACAGACTGGAACCACCTGCCAAGAACGCCGGAGCCACCTGTTCAACTCGCTGGAACCACCTGCCGGACAGGCCAATATCAACTGCTGGCTATGCCAGAACCACCTGGGGGACAGTCCGGGATCACCTGCCAGCCATGGCGGAACCACCTCTCAGACGTACCAGAACCACCTGCCGGAGAAGCTGGAAACACGTCCTGGACAGACTGGAACCACGTGACGGCCATGCCTGAGCCACCTGCCAAGCACAACGGAACAACCTGACAGACACGCCAAAATCACCTGCGTGTTATGCCAGAACCACTTGGAGGACTCTCTGGGATGACCTGCCGGGCATGCCGGAACCACCTCTCAGACGTGCCAGAACCATGTGGCGGACAGTCCGGAATCACCTGTTGGGCATGCGCAACCACCTCTGAGACGTACCAGAACCACATGCCGTGCAGGCTGGAACCACCTACTGGACAGACCGGAATCACCTTTCGGGCATGCCGGAACCACCTGTCAGATGTGCCAGAAACACGTGCCGGAGACGCCGGAAGCACCTGCCAAGCACGTTGGAACCACCTGCTCAACTCGCCTGAACCACCTGCCGGACATGCCAAAATCACCTGCCGACTATGCCAGAACCACTTGGCGAACACTCCGGAATCACTTGCCGGGCATGCAGGAACCACCTCTCAGAAATGCCAGAACCCCGTGCCAATTACATCGGAAGCACCAGCCGAGCACGCTGGAACAACCTGCTCGACTCGCCAGAACCACCTGCCGATCACGCAAAAATCACCTGCCGGCTACGCCACAACCAGTTGGTGAACACTTTGGAATCACCTGCCAGGCTTGCTGGAACCACCTGCCTGTCATGCCAAAATCACATGCCAACTACGCCAGAACCGCTTGGCGGACACTGCGGAAACACCTGTCGGGCCGGCTGGAACCACATCACAGACGTGCCAGAAACGTGTTCATGAGATGCTGGAACCACACCCCGAACAGACGGATACCACCTGCCGGAACCGCCTGAACCACCTGCTGAGCACGCCGGAACCACCTGCTCGACTCACCGGTACCACCTCCCTGACACGCCAAAATCATCTGCTGGGGATGCCAGAACCACTTGGCGGACACTCAGGAATCATCTGCCAGACATGCCGGAACCAGCTCTCAGACACACCAGAACCAAGTGCAGGAGACGACGGAAGCACCTGCCGAGCATGCCGGAGCCACCTGCTCGACACGCCAGAAACACCTGCCGGACACGCCAAAATCACCTGCCGGGTATGCCAGAACCACCTGGCGGACACTACGGAATCACCTGCCGCGCATGGCGGAACCACCTCTCAGACGTACCAGAACCACCTGCCGGAGAAGCTGGAAACACGTCCTGGACAGACTGGAACCACGTGACGGCCATGCCTGAACCACCTGCCGAGCACGGCGGAACCACCTGCCGGACACGCCAAAATCACCTGCGGGGTACACCAGAACCACTTGGACGACTCTCCGAAATGACCTGCCGGGCATGTTGGAACCACCTCTCAGACGTGCCAGAAGCACGTGGCGGACAGTCCGGAATCAACTGTTGGGCATACGCAACCACCTCTGAGACGTACCAGAACCACGTGCCGTGCACGCCGGAACCACCTACCGGACAGACCGGAATCAACTTTTGGGCATGCCGGAACCACCAGTCAGATGTGCCAGAAACACGTGCCGGAGACGCCGGAAGCACCTGCCGAGCACGTCGCAACCACCTGCTCAACTCGCCTGAACCACCTGCCGGACACTCCAAAATCACCTGCCCGCTACACCAGCACCACTTCGGGGACAAGCCGGAATCACGTGAGGGGCATGCCGGCACAGCCTCTCAGACTGAACCTCGTGCCGGACACCACAGAACCACCTGCCGGACAGACCGGAACCACCTGCCGGACACGCCGGAACCACCGGCTCGACCCTCCGTTACGACCGCTGGACGTGCAAAATCACCTGCCGGCTACGCCGGAAACACTTGGCGAACACTCCGGAATTACCTGCCGGGCATGCAGGAACCACCTCTCAGATATGCCAGAACCACGTGCCAATGACCCCGGAAGCACCTGCAGAGCACGCCGGAACCACCTGCTCGACTCGCCAGAACCACCTGCCGGACACGCAAAAATCACCTGCCGGCTACGCCACAACCAGTTGGGGAACACTTCGGAATCACCTGCCGGGCTTGCTGGAACCACCTGCCGGTCATGCCAAAATCACCTGCCAACTACGCCAGTACCACTTGGCGGACACTGTGGAAACACCTGTCGGGCCGGCCGGAACCACATCTCAGACGTGCCAGAACCATGTGCATGAGATGCTGGAACCACACCCCGAACAGACGGAAAACACCTGCCAGACCCGTCTGAACAACCTGCCGAGCACGCCGGAGCCACCTGCTCGACTCGCCGGAACCACCTACCTGACATGCCCAAATCACCAGCCGGGTATGCCAGAACCACTTGGCGGACACTCCGGAATCATCTGCCGGACATGCCGGAACCAGCTCTCAGACACACCAGAACCACGTGCCGGAGACGCCGGAAGCACCTGCCGAGCATGCCGGAGCCACCTGCTCGACTCGCCAGAAACACCTGCCGGACACGCCAAAATCACCTGCCGGGTATGCCAGAACCACCTGGCGGACACTCCGAAATCACCTGTCGCGCATGTCGGAACCACCTCTCAGACGTGCCGGAAGCACGTGCCAGACACGCCGGAATCACCTGCCGGACAGACCGGAACCACCTGCCGAGCACGCCGGAGCCACCTGTTCGACTCGCTGGAACCACCTGCCGGACAGGCCAATATCAACTGCTGGCTATGCCAGAACCACCTGGGGGACGGTCCGGAATCACCTGCCAGCCATGGCGGAACCACCTCTCAGACGTACCAGAACCACCTGCCGGAGAAGCTGGAAACACGTCCTGGACAGTCTGGAACCACCTGCCGGCCAAGCCTGAACCACCTGCCGAGCACAACGGAACAACCTGCCAGACACGCCAAAATCACCTGCGTGTTATGCCAGAACCACTTGGAGGACTCTCTGGGATGACCTGCCGGGCATGCCGGAACCACCTCTCAGACGTGCCAGAACCATGTGGCGGACAGTCCGGAATCACCTGTTGGGCATGCGCAACCACCTCTGAGACGTACCAGAACCACATGCCGTGCAGGCTGGAACCACCTACCGGACAGACCGGAGTCACGTTTCGGGCATGCCGGAACCACCTGTCAGATGTGCCAGAAACACGTGCCGGAGACGCCCGAAGCACCTGCCAAGCACGTTGGAACCACCTGCTCAACTCGCCTGAACCACCTGCCGGACATGCCAAAATCACCTGCCGACTATGCCAGAACCACTTGGCGAACACTCCGGAATCACTTGCCGGGCATGCAGGAACCACCTCTCAGACATGCCAGAACCCCCTGCCAATGACCCCGGAAGCACCAGCCGAGCACGCCGGAACCACCTTCTCGACTCGCCAGAACCACCTGCCGATCACGCAAAAATCACCTGCCGGCTACGCCACAACCAGTTGGTGAACACTTTGGAATCACCTGCCAGGCTTGCTGGAACCACCTGCCGGTCATGCCAAAATCACCTGCCAACTATGCCAGAACCGCTTGGCGGACACTGCGGAAACACCTGTCGGGCCGGCTGGAACCACATCTCAGACGTGCCAGAAACGTGTTCATGAGATGCTGGAACCACACCCCGAACAGACGGATACCACCTGCCAGAACCGCCTGAACCACCTGCTGAGCACGCCGGAACCAACTGCTCGACTCACCGGTACCACCTCCCTGACACGCCAAAATCACCTGCTGGGTATGCCAGAACCACTTGGCGGACACTCCGGAATCATCTGCCGGACATGCCGGAACCAGCTCTCAGACACACCAGAACCAAGTGCCGGAGACGCCGGAAGCACCTGCCGAGCATGCCGGAGCCACCTGCTCGACTCGCCAGAAACACCTGCCGGACACGCCAAAATCACCTGCCGGGTACGCGAGAACCATCTGGCGGACACTCCGGAATCACCTGCCGCGCATGACGGAACCACCTCTCAGACGTCCCGGAAGCACGTGACGGACACGCCGGAAACACCTACCGGACAGACCGGAACCACCTGCCAAGAACGCCGGAGCCACCTGTTCGACTCGCTGGAACCACCTGCCGGACAGGCCAATATCAACTGCTGGCTTTGCCAGAACCACCTGGGGGACAGTCCGGGATCACCTGCCAGCCATGGCGGAACCACCTCTCAGACGTACCAGAACCACCTGCCGGAGAAGCTGGAAACACGTCCTGGACAGACTGGAACCACGTGACGGCCATGCCTGAACCACCTGCCGAGCACGGCGGAACCACCTGCCGGACACGCCAAAATCACCTGCGGGCTACGCCAGAACCACTTGGACGACTCTCCGAAATGACCTGCCGGGCATGTTGGAACCACCTCTCAGACGTGCCAGAAGCACGTGGCGGACAGTCCGGAATCACCTGTTGGGCATACGCAACCACCTCTGAGACGTACCAGAACCACGTGCCGTGCACGCCGGAACCACCTACCGGACAGACCGGAATCAACTTTTGGGCATGCCGGAACCACCAGTCAGATGTGCCAGAAACACGTGCCGGAGACGCCGGAAGCACCTGCCGAGCACGTCGCAACCACCTGCTCAACTCGCCTGAACCACCTGCCGGACACTCCAAAATCACCTGCCCGCTACACCAGCACCACTTTGGGGACAAGCCGGAATCACGTGAGGGGCATGCCGGCACAGCCTCTCAGACTGAACCTCGTGCCGGACACCACAGAACCACCTGCCGGACAGACCGGAACCACCTGCCGGACACGCCGGAACCACCGGCTCGACCCTCCGTTACGACCGCTGGACGTGCAAAATCACCTGCCGGCTACGCCGGAAACACTTGGCGAACACTCCGGAATTACCTGCCGGGCATGCAGGAACCACCTCTCAGATATGCCAGAACCACGTGCCAATGACCCCGGAAGCACCAGCCGAGCACGCCGGAACCACCTGATCGACTCACCAGAACCACCTGCCGGACACGCAAAAATCACCTGCCGGCTACGCCACAACCAGTTGGGGAACACTTCGGAATCACCTGCCGGGCTTGCTGGAACCACCTGCCGGTCATGCCAAAATCACCTGCCAACTACGCCAGTACCACTTGGCGGACACTGTGGAAACACCTGTCGGGCCGGCCGGAACCACATCTCAGACGTGCCAGAACCATGTGCATGAGATGCTGGAACCACACCCCGAACAGACGGAAAACACCTGCCAGACCCGTCTGAACAACCTGCCGAGCACGCCGGAGCCACCTGCTCGACTCGCCGGAACCACCTACCTGACATGCCCAAATCACCAGCCGGGTATGCCAGAACCACTTGGCGGACACTCCGGAATCATCTGCCGGACATGCCGGAACCAGCTCTCAGACACACCAGAACCAAGTGCCGGAGACGCCGGAAGCACCTGCCGAGCATGCCGGAGCCACCTGCTCGACTCGCCAGAAACACCTGCCGGACACGCCAAAATCACCTGCCGGGTACGCCAGAACCACCTGGCGGACGCTCCGAAATCACCTGTCGCGCATGCCGGAACCACCTCTCAGACGTGCCGGAAGCACGTGCCGGACACGCCGGAATCACCTACCGGACAGACCGGAACCACCTGCCGAGCACGCCGGAGCCACCTGTTCGACTCGCTGGAACCACCTGCCGGACAGGCCAATATCAACTGCTGGCTATGCCAGAACCACCTGGGGGACGGTCCGGAATCGCCTGCCAGCCATGGCGGAACCACCTCTCAGACGTACCAGAACCACCTGCCGGAGAAGCTGGAAACACGTCCTGGACAGTCTGGAACCACCTGCCGGCCAATCCTGAACCACCTGCCAAGCACAACGGAACAGCCTGCCAGACACGCCAAAATCACCTGCGTGTTATGCCAGAACCACTTGGAGGACTCTCTGGGATGACCTGCCGGACATGCCGAAATCACCTGCCGACTATGCCAGAATCACTTGGCGAACACTCCGGAATCACTTGCCGGGCATGCAGGAACCACCTCTCAGACATGCCAGAACCCCGTGCCAATGACCCCGGAAGCACCAGCCGAGCACGCCGGAACCACCTGCTCAACTCGCCTGAACCACCTGCCGGACACGCCAAAATCACCTGCCCGCTACACCAGCACCACTTCGGGGACAAGCCGGAATCACGTGAGGGGCATGCCGGCACAGCCTCTCAGACTGAACCTCGTGCCGGACACCACAGAACCACCTGCCGGACAGACCGGAACCACCTGCCGGACACGCCGGAACCACCGGCTCGACCCGCAGGAACGACCGCTGGACATGCAAAATCACCTGCCGGCTGCTCCGGAAACACTTGGCGAACACTTCGGAATCACCTGCCGGGCTTGCTGGAACCACCTGCCGCTCATGCCAAAATCACCTGCCAACTACGCCAGTACCACTTTTCGGACACTGTGGAAACACCTGTCGGGCCGGCCGGAACCACATCTCAGACGTGCCAGAACCATGTGCATGAGATGCTGGAACCACACCCCGAACAGACGGAAAACACCTGCCAGACCCGTCTGAACAACCTGCCGAGCACGCCGGAGCCACCTGCTCGACTCGCCGGAACCACCTACCTGACATGCCCAAATCACCAGCCGGGTATGCCAGAACCACTTGGCGGACACTCCGGAATCATCTGCCGGACATGCCGGAACCAGCTCTCAGACACACCAGAACCACGTGCCGGAGACGCCGGAAGCACCTGCCGAGCATGCCGGAGCCACCTGCTCGACTCGCCAGAAACACCTGCCTGACATGCTAAAATCACCTGCCGGGAACGCCAGAACCAACTGGCGGACACTCCGAAATCACCTGTTGCGCATGCCGGAAGAACCTCTCAGACGTGCCGGAAGCACGTGCCGGACACGCCGGAATCACCTACCGGACAGACCGGAACCACCTGCCGAGCACGCCGGACCCACCTGTTTGACTCGCTGGTACCACCTGACGGACAGGCCAATATCAACTGCTGGCTATACCAGAACCACCTGGGGGACGCTCCGCAATCACCTGCCAGCCATGGCGGAACCACCTCTCACACGTACCAGAACCACCTGCCGGAGAAGCTGGAAACACGTCCTGGACAGACTGGAACCACCTGCCGGCCAAGCCTGAACCACCTGCCAAGCACAACGGAACAACCTGCCAGACACGCCAAAATCACCTGCATGTTATGCCAGAACCACTTGGAGGACTCTCTGGGATGACCTGCCGGGCATGCCGGAACCACCTCTCAGACGTGCCAGAACCATGTGGCGGACAGTCCGGAATCACCTGTTGGGCATGCGCAACCACCTCTGAGACGTACCAGAACCACATGCCGTGCAGGCTGGAACCACCTACCGGACAGACCGGAATCACCTTTCGGGCTTGCCGGAACCACCTGTCAGATGTGCCAGAAACACGTGCCGGTGACGCCGGAAGCACCTGCCAAGCACGTTGCAACCACCTGCTCAACTCGCCTGAACCACCTGCCGGACAGGCCAAAATCACCTGCCGACTATGCCAGAACCACTTGGCGAACACTCCGGAATCACTTGCCGGGCATGCAGGAACCACATCTCAGACATGGCAGAACCCCGTGCCAATGACCCCGGAAGCACCAGCCGAGCACGCCGGAACCACCTGCTCGACTCGCCAGAACCACCTGCCGATCACGCAAAAATCACCTGCCGGCTACGCCACAACCAGTTGGTGAACACTTTGGAATCACCTGCCAGGCTTGCTGGAACCACCTGCCAGTCATGCCAAAATCACCTGCCAACTACGCCAGAACCGCTTGGCGGACACTGCGGAAACACCTGTCGGGCCGGCTGGAACCACATCTCAGACGTGCCAGAAACGTGTTCATGAGATGCTGGAACCACACCCCGAACAGACGGATACCACCTGCCAGAACCGCCTGAACCACCTGCTGAGCACTCTGGAACCACCTGCTCGACTCACCGGTACCACCTCCCTGACACGCCAAAATCATCTGCTGGGGATGCCAGAACCACTTGGCGGACACTCAGGAATCATCTGCCAGACATGCCGGAACCAGCTCTCAGACACACCAGAACCAAGTGCAGGAGACGCCGGAAGCACCTGCCGAGCATGCCGGAGCCACCTGCTCGACTCGCCAGAAACACCTGCCGGACACGGCAAAATCACCTGCCGGGTATGCCAGAACCACCTGGCGGACACTACGGAATCACCTGCCGCGCATGCCAGAAGCACCTCTCAGACGTGCCAGAAGCACGTGCCAGACACGTCGGAAACACCTACCGGACAGACCGGAACCACCTGCCAAGATCGCCGGAGCCACCTGTTCGAATCGCTGGAACCACCTGCCGGACAGGCCAATATCAACTGCTGGCTATGCCAGAACCACCTGGGGGACAGTCCGGGATCACCTGCCAGCCATGGCGGAACCACCTCTCAGACGTACCAGAACCACCTGCCGGAGAAGCTGGAAACACGTCCTGGACAGACTGGAACCACGTGACGGCCATGCCTGAACCACCTGCCAAGCACGGCGGAACCACCAGCCGGACACGCCAAAATCACCTGCGGGCTACGCCAGAACCACTTGGACGACTCTCCGAAATGACCTCCCGGGCATGTTGGAACCACCTCTCAGACGTGCCAGAAGCACGTGGCGGACAGTCCGGAATCACCTGTTGGGCATACGCAACCACCTCTGAGACGTACCAGAACCACGTGCTGTGCACGCCGGAACCACCTACCGGACAGACCGGAATCAACTTTTGGGCATGCCGGAACCACCAGTCAGATGTGCCAGAAACACGTGCCGGAGACGCCGGAAGCACCTGCCGAGCACGTCGCAACCACCTGCTCAACTCGCCTGAACCACCTGCCGGACACGCCAAAATCAACTGCCCTCTACAACAGCACCACTTCGGGGACAAGCCGGAATCACGTGAGGGGCATGCCGGCACAGCCTCTCAGACCGAACCTCGTGCCGGACACCACAGAAACACCTGCCGGACAGACTGGAACCACCTGCCGGACACGCCGGAACCACCGGCTCGACCCGCCGGATCGACCGCTGGACATGCAAAATCACCTGCCGGCTACGCCGGAAACACTTGGCGAACACTCCGGAATCACCTGCCGGGCATGCAGGAACCACCTCTCAGATATGCCAGAACCACGTGCCAATGACCCCGGAAGCACCTGCCGAGCACGCCGGAACCACCTGCTCGACTCGCCAGAACCACCGCCGGACACGCAAAAATCACCTGCCGGCTACGCCACAACCAGTTGGGGAACACTTCGGAATCACCTGCCGGGCTTGCAGGAACCACCTGCCGGTCATGCCAAAATCACCTGCCAACTACGCCAGTACCACTTGGCGGACACTGTGGAAACACCTGTCGGGCCGGCCGGAACCACATCTCAGACGTGCCAGAACCATGTGCATGAGATGCTGGAACCACACCCCGAACAGACGGAAAACACCTGCCAGACCCGTCTGAACAACCTGCCGAGCACGCCGGAGCCACCTGCTCGACTCGCCGGAACCACCTACCTGACATGCCCAAATCACCAGCCGGGTATGCCAGAACCACTTGGCGGACACTCCTGAATCATCTGCCGGACATGCCGGAACCAGCTCTCAGACACACCAGAACCACGTGCCGGAGACGCCGGAAGCACCTTCCGAGCATGCCGGAGCCACCTGCTCGACTCGCCAGAAACACCTGCCGGACACGCCAAAATCACCTGCCGGGTACGCCAGAACCACTTGGCGGACACTCCGAAATCACCTGTCGCGCATGCCGGAACCACCTCTCAGACGTGCCGGAAGCACGTGCCGGACACGCCGGAATCACCTACGGGACAGACCGGAACCACCTGCCGAGCACGCCGGAGCCACCTGTTCGACTCGCTGGAACCACCTGCCGGACAGGCCAATATAAACTGCTGGCTATGCCAGAATCACCTGGGGGACGGTCCGGAATCACCTGCCAGCCATGGCGGAACCACCTCTCAGACGTACCAGAACCACCTGCCGGAGAAGCTGGAAACACGTCCTGGACAGTCTGGAACCACCTGCCGGCCAAGCCTGAACCACCTGCCAAGCACAACGGAACAACCTGCCAGACACGCCAAAATCACCTCCGTGTTATGCCAGAACCACTTGGAGGACTCTCTGGGATGACCTGCCGGGCATGCTGGAACCACCTCTCAGACGAGCCAGAACCATGTGGCGGACAGTACGGAATCACCTGTTGGGCATGCGCAGCCACCTCTGAGACGTACCAGAACCACATGCCGTGCAGGCTGGAACCACCTACCGGACAGACCGGAATCACCTTTCGGGCATGCCGGAACCACCTGTCAGATGTGCCAGAAACACGTGCCGGAGACGCCGGAAGCACCTGCCAAGCACGTTGCAACCACCTGCTCAACTCGCCTGAACCACCTGCCGGACATGCCAAAATCACCTGCCGACTATGCCAGAACCACTTGGCGAACACTCCGGAATCACTTGCCGGGCATGCAGGAACCACCTCTCAGACATGCCAGAACCACGTGCCAATGACCCCGGAAGCACCAGCCGAGCACGCCGGAACCACCTGCGCGACTCGCCACAACCACTTGCCGATCACGCAAAAATCACCTGCCGGCTACGCCACAACCAGTTGGTGAACACTTTGGAATCACCTGCCAGGCTTGCTGGAACCACCTGCCAGTCATGCCAAAATCACCTGCCAACTACGCCAGAACCGCTTGGCGGACACTGCGGAAACACCTGTCGGGCCGGCTGGAACCACATCTCAGACGTGCCAGAAACGTGTTCATGAGATGCTGGAACCACACCCCGAACAGACGGATACCACCTGCCAGAACCGCCTGAACCACCTGCTGAGCACGCCGGAACCACCTGCTCGACTCACCGGTACCACCTCCCTGACACGCCAAAATCACCTGCTGGGTATGCCAGAACCACTTGGCGGACACTCCGGAATCATCTGCCGGACATGCCGGAACCAGCTCTCAGACACACCAGAACCAAGTGCCGGAGACGCCGGAAGCACCTGCCGAGCATGCCGGAGCCACCTGCTCGACTCGCCAGAAACACCTGCCGGACACGCCAAAATCACCTGCCGGGTATGCCAGAACCACCTGGCGGACACTACGGAATCACCTGCCGCGCACGCCGGAACCAGCCCTCAGACGTGCCGGAAGCACGTGCCGGACGCGCCGGAAACACCTACCGGACAGACCGGAACCACCTGCCGAGAACGCCGGAGACACCTGTTCGACTCGCTGGAACCACCTTCCGGACAGGCCAATATCAACTGCTGGCTATGCCAGAACCACCTGGGGGACAGTCCGGGATCACCTGCCAGCCATGGCGGAACCACCTCTCAGACGTACCAGAACCACCGGCCGGAGAAGCTGGAAACACGTCCTGGACAGACTGGAACCACGTGACGGCCATGCCTGAACCACCTGCCGAGAACGGCGGAACCACCTGCCGGACACGCCATAATCACCTGCGGGCTACGCCAGAACCACTTGGACGAACCTCCGAAATGACCTGCCGGGCATGTTGGAACCATCTCTCAGACGTGCCAGAAGCACGTGGCGGACAGTCCGGAATCACCTGTTGGGCATACGCAACCACCTCTGAGACGCACCAGAACCACGTGCCGTGCACGCCGGAACCACCTACCGGACAGACCGGAATCAACTTTTGGGCATGCCGGAACCACCAGTCAGATGTGCCAGAAACACGTGCCGGAGACGCCGGAAGCACCTGCCGAGCACGTCGCAACCACCTGCTCAACTCGCCTGAACCACCTGCCGGACACGCCAAAATCACCTGCCCGCTACACCAGCACCACTTCGGGGACAAGCCGGAATCACGTGAGGGGCATGCCGGCACAGCCTCTCAGACTGAACCTCGTGCCGGACACCACAGAACCACCTGCCGGACAGACCGGAACCACCTGCCGGACACGCCGGAACCACCGGCTCGACCCGCCGGAACGACCGCTGGACGTGCAAAATCACCTGCCGGCTACGCCGGAAACACTTGCCGAACACTCCAGAATCACCTGCCGGGCATGCCGGAACCACCTCTCAGACACACCAGAACCAAGTGCCGGAGACGCCGGAAGCACCTGCCGAGCATGCCGGAGCCACCTGCTCGACTCGCCAGAAACACCTGCCGGACACGCCAAAATCACCTGCCGGGTACGCGAGAACCATCTGGCGGACACTCCGGAATCACCTGCCGCGCATGACGGAACCACCTCTCAGACGTCCCGGAAGCACGTGACGGACACGCCGGAAACACCTACCGGACAGACCGGAACCACCTGCCAAGAACGCCGGAGCCACCTGTCCGACTCGCTGGAACCACCTGCCGGACAGGCCAATATCAACTGCTGGCTTTGCCAGAACCACCTGGGGGACAGTCCGGGATCACCTGCCAGCCATGGCGGAACCACGTCTCAGACGTACCAGAACCACCAGCCGGAGAACTTGGAAACACGCCCTGGACAGACTGGAACCACGTGACGGCCATGCCTGAACCACCTGCCGAGCATGGCGGAACCACCTGCCGGACACGCCAAAATCACCTGCGGGCTACGCCAGAACCACTTGGACGACTCTCCGAAATGACCTGCCGGGCATGTTGGAACCACCTCTCAGACGTGCCAGAAGCACGTGGCGGACAGTCCGGAATCACCTGTTGGGCATTCGCAACCACCTCTGAGACGTACCAGAACCACGTGCCGTGCACGCCGGAACCACCTACCGGACAGACCGGAATCAACTTTTGGGCATGCCGGAACCACCAGTCAGATGTGCCAGAAACACGTGCCGGAGACGCCGGAAGCACCTGCCAAGCACGTCGCAACCACCTGCTCAACTCGCCTGAACCACCTGCCGGACACGCCAAAATCACCTGCCCGCTACACCAGCACCACTTCGGGGACAAGCCGGAATCACGTGAGGGGCATGCCGGCACAGCCTCTCAGACTGAACCTCGTGACGGACACCACAGAACCACCTGCCGGACAGACCGGAACCACCTGCCGGACACGCCGGAACCACCGGCTCGACCCTCCGTTACGACCGCTGGACGTGCAAAATCACCTGCCGACTACGCCGGAAACACTTGGCGAACACTCCGGAATTACCTGCCGGGCATGCAGGAACCACCTCTCAGATATGCCAGAACCACGTGCCAATGACCCCAAACACCTGCAGAGCACGCCGCAACCACCTGCTCGACTCGCCAGAACCACCTGCCGGACACGCAATAATCACCTGCCGGCTACGCCACAACCAGTTGGGGAACACTTCGGAATCACCTGCCGGGCTTGCTGGAACCACCTTCCGGTCATGCCAAAATCACCTGCCAACTACGCCAGTACCACTTGGCGGACACTGTGGAAACACCTTCCGGGCCGGCCGGAACCACATCTCAGACGTGCCAGAACCATGTGCATGAGATGCTGGAACCACACCCCGAACAGACGGAAAACACCTGCCAGACCCGTCTGAACAACGTGCCGAGCACGCCGGAGCCACCTGCTCGACTCTCCGTAACCACCTACCTGACATGCCCAAATCACCAGCCGGGTATGCCAGAACCACTTGGCGGACACTCCGGAATCATCTGCCGGACATGCCGGAACCAGGTCTCAGACACACCAGAACCACGTGCCGGAGACGCCGGAAGCACCTGCCGAGCATGCCGGAGCCACCTGCTCGACTCGCCAGAAACACCAGCCGGACACGCCAAAATCACCTGCCGGGTACGCCAGAACCACCTGGCGGACACTCCGAAATCACCTGTCGCGCATGTCAGAACCACCTCTCAGACGTGCCGGAAGCACGTGCCAGACACGCCGCAATCACCTGCCGGACAGACCGGAACCACCTGCCGAGCACGCCGGAGCCACCTGTTCGACTCGCTGGAACCACCTGCCGGACAGGCCAATATCAACTGCTGGCTATGCCAGAACCACCTGGGGGACGGTCCGGAATCACCTGCCAGCCATGGCGGAACCACCTCTCACACGTACCAGAACCACCTGCCGGAGAACCTGGAAACACGTCCTGGACAGTCTGGAACCACCTGCCGGCCAAGCCTGAACCACCTGCCGAGCACAACGGAACAACCTGCCAGACACGCCAAAATCACCTGCGTGTTATGCCAGAACCACTTGGAGGACTCTCTGGGATGACCTGCCGGGCATGCCGGAACCACCTCTCAGACGTGCCAGAACCATGTGGCGGACAGTCCGGAATCACCTGTTGGGCATGCGCAACCACCTCTGAGACGTACCAGAACCACATGCCGTGCAGGCTGGAACCACCTACTGGACAGACCGGAATCACCTTTCGGGCATGCCGGAACCACCTGTCAGATGTGCCAGAAACACATGCCGGAGACGCTGGAAGCACCTGCCAAGCACGTTGGAACCACCTGCTCAACTCGCCTGAACCCCCTGCCGGACATGCCAAAATCACCTGCCGACTATGCCAGAACCACTTCGCGAACACTCCGGAATCACTTGCAGGGCATGCAGGAACCACCTCTCAGACATGCCAGAAACCCCTGCCTATGACCCCGGAATCACCAGCCGAGCACGCCGGAACCACCTGCTCGACTCGACAGAACCACCTGCCGATCATGCAAAAATCACCTGCCGGCTACGCCACAACCAGTTGGTGAACACTTTGGAATCACCTGCCAGGCTTGCTGGAACCACCTGCCAGTCATGCCAAAATCACCTGCCAACTACGCCAGAACCGCTTGGCGGACACTGCGGAAACACCTGTCGGGCCGGATGGAACCACATCTCAGACGTGCCAGAAACGTGTTCATGAGATGCTGGAACCACACCCCGAACAGACGGATACCACCTGCCAGAACCGCCTGAACCACATGCTGAGCACGCCGGAACCACCTGTTCGACTCACCGGTACCACCTCCCTGACACGCCAAAATCACCTGCGTGTTATGCCAGAACCACTTGGAGGACTCTCTGGGATGACCTGCCGGGCATGCTGGAACCACCTCTCAGACGAGCCAGAACCATGTGGCGGACAGTACGGAATCACCTGTTGGGCATGTGCAGCCACCTCTGAGACGTACCAGAACCACATGCCGTGCAGGCTGGAACCACCTACCGGACAGACCGGAATCACCTTTCGGGCATGCCGGAACCACCTGTCAGATGTGCCAGAAACACGTGCCGGAGACGCCGGAAGCACCTGCCAAGCACGTTGCAACCACCTGCTCAACTCGCCTGAACCACCTGCCGGACATGCCAAAATCACCTGCCGACTATGCCAGAACCACTTGGCGAACACTCCGGAATCACTTGCCGGGCATGCAGGAACCACCTCTCAGACATGCCAGAACCCCGTGCCAATGACCCCGGAAGCACCAGCCGAGCACGCCGGAACCACCTGCGCGACTCGCCACAACCACTTGCCGATCACGCAAAAATCACCTGCCGGCTACGCCACAACCAGTTGGTGAACACTTTGGAATCACCTGCCAGGCTTGCTGGAACCACCTGCCAGTCATGCCAAAATCACCTGCCAACTACGCCAGAACCGCTTGGCGGACACTGCGGAAACACCTGTCGGGCCGGCTGGAACCACATCTCAGACGTGCCAGAAACGTGTTCATGAGATGCTGGAACCACACCCCGAACAGACGGATACCACCTGCCAGAACCGCCTGAACCACCTGCTGAGCACGCCGGAACCACCTGCTCGACTCACCGGTACCACCTCCCTGACATGCCAAAATCACCTGCTGGGTATGCCAGAACCACTTGGCGGACACTCCGGAATCATCTGCCGGACATGCCGGAACCAGCTCTCAGACACACCAGAACCAAGTGCCGGAGACGCCGGAAGCACCTGCCGAGCATGCCGGAGCCACCTGCTCGACTCGCCAGAAACACCTGCCGGACACGCCAAAATCACCTGCCGGGTATGCCAGAACCACCTGGCGGACACTACGGAATCACCTGCCGCGCACGCCGGAACCAGCTCTCAGACGTGCCGGAAGCACGTCCCGGACGCGCCGGAAACACCTACCGGACAGACCGGAACCACCTGCCGAGAACGCCGGAGCCACCTGTTCGACTCGCTGGAACCACCTGCCGGACAGGCCAATATCAACTGCTGGCTATGCCAGAACCACCTGGGGGACAGTCCGGGATCACCTGCCAGCCATGGCGGAACCACCTCTCAGACGTACCAGAACCACCCGCCGGAGAAGCTGGAAACACGTCCTGGACAGACTGGAACCACGTGACGGCCATGCCTGAACCACCTGCCGAGCACGGCGGAACCACCTGCCGGACACGCCATAATCACCTGCGGGCTACGCCAGAACCACTTGGACGAACCTCCGAAATGACCTGCCGGGCATGTTGGAACCATCTCTCAGACGTCCCAGAAGCACGTGGCGGACAGTCCGGAATCACCTGTTGGGCATACGCAACCACCTCTGAGACGCACCAGAACCACGTGCCGTGCACGCCGGAACCACCTACCGGACAGACCGGAATCAACTTTTGGGCATGCCGGAACCACCAGTCAGATGTGCCATAAACACGTGCCGGAGACGCCGGAAGCACCTGCCGAGCACGTCGCAACCACCTGCTAACTCGCCTGAACCACCTGCCGGACACTCCAAAATCACCTGCCCGCTACACCAGCACCACTTCGGGGACAAGCCGGAATCACGTGAGGGGCATGCCGGCACAGCCTCTCAGACTGAACCTCGTGCCGGACACCACAGAACCACCTGCCGTACAGACCGGAACCACCTGCCGGACACACCGGAACCACCGGCTCGACCCTCCGTTACGACCGCTGGACGTGCAAAATCACCTGCCGGCTACGCCGGAAACACTTGGCGAACACTCCGGAATTACCTGCCGGGCATGCAGGAACCACCTCTCAGATATGCCAGAACCACGTGCCAATGACCCCAAACACCTGCAGAGCACGCCGCAACCACATGCTCGACTCGCCAGAACCACCTGCCGGACACGCAAAAATCACCTGCCGGCTACGCCACAACCAGTTGGGGAACACTTCGGAATCACCTGCCGGGCTTGCTGGAACCACCTTCCGGTCATGCCAAAATCACCTGCCAACTACGCCAGTACCACTTGGCGGACACTGTGGAAACACCTGTCGGGCCGGCCGGAACCACATCTCAGACGTGCCAGAACCATGTGCATGAGATCCTGGAACCACACCCCGAACAGACGGAAAACACCTGCCAGACCCGTCTTAACAACCTGCCGAGCACGCCGGAGCCACCTGCTCGACTCGCCGTAACCACCTACCTGACATGCCCAAATCACCAGCCGGGTATGCCAGAACCACTTGGCGGACACTCCGGAATCATCTGCCGGACATGCCGGAACCAGCTCTCAGACACACCATAACCACGTGCCGGAGACGCCGGAAGCACCTGCCGAGCATGCCGGAGCCACCTGCTCGACTCGCCAGAAACACCAGCCGGACACGCCAAAATCACCTGCCGGGTATGCCAGAACCACCTGGCGGACACTCCGAAATCACCTGTCGCGCATGTGGGAACCACCTCTCCGACGTGCCGGAAGCACGTGCCAGACACGCCGGAAACACCTACCGGACAGACCGGAACCACCTGCCGAGCACGTCGGAGCCACCTGTTCGACTCGCTGGAACCACCTGCCGGACAGGCCAATATCAACTGCTGGCTATGCCAGAACCACCTGGGGGACAGTCCGGGATCACCTGCCAGCCATGGCGGAACCACCTGTCAGACGTACCAGAACCACCTGCCTGAGAAGGTGGAAACACGTCCTGGACAGACTGGAACCACGTGACGGCCATGCCTGAACCACCTGCCGGACACGCCAAAATCACCTGCGGGGTACGCCAGAACCACTTGGACGACTCTCCGAAATGACCTGCCGGGCATGTTGGAACCACCTCTCAGACGTGCCAGAAGCACGTGGCGGACAGTCCGGAATCAACTGTTGGGCATAACCAACCACCTCTGACACGTACCAGAACCACGTGCCGTGCACGCCGGAACCACCTACCGGACACACCGGAATCAACTTTTGGGCATGCCGGAACCACCAGTCAGATGTGCCAGAAACACGTGCCGGAGAAGCCGGAAGCACCTGCCGAGCACGTCGCAACCACCTGCTCAACTCCCCTGAACCACCAGTCAGATGTGCCAGAAACACGTGCCGGAGACGCCGGAAGCACCTGCCAAGCACGTTGCAACCACCTGCTCAACTCGCCTGAACCCCCTGCCGGACATGCCAAAATCACCTGCCGACTATGCCAGAACCACTTCGCGAACACTCCGGAATCACTTGCAGGGCATGCAGGAACCACCTCTCAGACATGCCAGAAACCCCTGCCTATGACCCCGGAATCACCAGCCGAGCACGCCGGAACCACCTGCTCGACTCGACAGAACCACCTGCCGATCATGCAAAAATCACCTGCCGGCTACGCCACAACCAGTTGGTGAACACTTTGGAATCACCTGCCAGGCTTGCTGGAACCACCTGCCAGTCATGCCAAAATCACCTGCCAACTACGCCAGAACCGCTTGGCGGACACTGCGGAAACACCTGTCGGGCCGGATGGAACCACATCTCAGACGTGCCAGAAACGTGTTCATGAGATGCTGGAACCACACCCCGAACAGACGGATACCACCTGCCAGAACCGCCTGAACCACATGCTGAGCACGCCGGAACCACCTGTTCGACTCACCGGTACCACCTCCCTGACACGCCAAAATCACCTGCGTGTTATGCCAGAACCACTTGGAGGACTCTCTGGGATGACCTGCCGGGCATGCTGGAACCACCTCTCAGACGAGCCAGAACCATGTGGCGGACAGTACGGAATCACCTGTTGGGCATGTGCAGCCACCTCTGAGACGTACCAGAACCACATGCCGTGCAGGCTGGAACCACCTACCGGACAGACCGGAATCACCTTTCGGGCATGCCGGAACCACCTGTCAGATGTGCCAGAAACACGTGCCGGAGACGCCGGAAGCACCTGCCAAGCACGTTGCAACCACCTGCTCAACTCGCCTGAACCACCTGCCGGACATGCCAAAATCACCTGCCGACTATGCCAGAACCACTTGGCGAACACTCCGGAATCACTTGCCGGGCATGCAGGAACCACCTCTCAGACATGCCAGAACCCCGTGCCAATGACCCCGGAAGCACCAGCCGAGCACGCCGGAACCACCTGCGCGACTCGCCACAACCACTTGCCGATCACGCAAAAATCACCTGCCGGCTACGCCACAACCAGTTGGTGAACACTTTGGAATCACCTGCCAGGCTTGCTGGAACCACCTGCCAGTCATGCCAAAATCACCTGCCAACTACGCCAGAACCGCTTGGCGGACACTGCGGAAACACCTGTCGGGCCGGCTGGAACCACATCTCAGACGTGCCAGAAACGTGTTCATGAGATGCTGGAACCACACCCCGAACAGACGGATACCACCTGCCAGAACCGCCTGAACCACCTGCTGAGCACGCCGGAACCACCTGCTCGACTCACCGGTACCACCTCCCTGACATGCCAAAATCACCTGCTGGGTATGCCAGAACCACTTGGCGGACACTCCGGAATCATCTGCCGGACATGCCGGAACCAGCTCTCAGACACACCAGAACCAAGTGCCGGAGACGCCGGAAGCACCTGCCGAGCATGCCGGAGCCACCTGCTCGACTCGCCAGAAACACCTGCCGGACACGCCAAAATCACCTGCCGGGTATGCCAGAACCACCTGGCGGACACTACGG
Source organism: Equus przewalskii (assembly GCF_037783145.1). Taxonomy (NCBI): domain Eukaryota; kingdom Metazoa; phylum Chordata; class Mammalia; order Perissodactyla; family Equidae; genus Equus; species Equus przewalskii. The sequence goes on along the minus strand of NW_027227733.1, from coordinate 82,342 downwards.
AATCACCTGCCGCGCACGCCGGAACCAGCTCTCAGACGTGCCGGAAGCACGTCCCGGACGCGCCGGAAACACCTACCGGACAGACCGGAACCACCTGCCGAGAACGCCGGAGCCACCTGTTCGACTCGCTGGAACCACCTGCCGGACAGGCCAATATCAACTGCTGGCTATGCCAGAACCACCTGGGGGACAGTCCGGGATCACCTGCCAGCCATGGCGGAACCACCTCTCAGACGTACCAGAACCACCCGCCGGAGAAGCTGGAAACACGTCCTGGACAGACTGGAACCACGTGACGGCCATGCCTGAACCACCTGCCGAGCACGGCGGAACCACCTGCCGGACACGCCATAATCACCTGCGGGCTACGCCAGAACCACTTGGACGAACCTCCGAAATGACCTGCCGGGCATGTTGGAACCATCTCTCAGACGTCCCAGAAGCACGTGGCGGACAGTCCGGAATCACCTGTTGGGCATACGCAACCACCTCTGAGACGCACCAGAACCACGTGCCGTGCACGCCGGAACCACCTACCGGACAGACCGGAATCAACTTTTGGGCATGCCGGAACCACCAGTCAGATGTGCCATAAACACGTGCCGGAGACGCCGGAAGCACCTGCCGAGCACGTCGCAACCACCTGCTAACTCGCCTGAACCACCTGCCGGACACTCCAAAATCACCTGCCCGCTACACCAGCACCACTTCGGGGACAAGCCGGAATCACGTGAGGGGCATGCCGGCACAGCCTCTCAGACTGAACCTCGTGCCGGACACCACAGAACCACCTGCCGTACAGACCGGAACCACCTGCCGGACACACCGGAACCACCGGCTCGACCCTCCGTTACGACCGCTGGACGTGCAAAATCACCTGCCGGCTACGCCGGAAACACTTGGCGAACACTCCGGAATTACCTGCCGGGCATGCAGGAACCACCTCTCAGATATGCCAGAACCACGTGCCAATGACCCCAAACACCTGCAGAGCACGCCGCAACCACATGCTCGACTCGCCAGAACCACCTGCCGGACACGCAAAAATCACCTGCCGGCTACGCCACAACCAGTTGGGGAACACTTCGGAATCACCTGCCGGGCTTGCTGGAACCACCTTCCGGTCATGCCAAAATCACCTGCCAACTACGCCAGTACCACTTGGCGGACACTGTGGAAACACCTGTCGGGCCGGCCGGAACCACATCTCAGACGTGCCAGAACCATGTGCATGAGATCCTGGAACCACACCCCGAACAGACGGAAAACACCTGCCAGACCCGTCTTAACAACCTGCCGAGCACGCCGGAGCCACCTGCTCGACTCGCCGTAACCACCTACCTGACATGCCCAAATCACCAGCCGGGTATGCCAGAACCACTTGGCGGACACTCCGGAATCATCTGCCGGACATGCCGGAACCAGCTGTCAGACACACCATAACCACGTGCCGGAGACGCCGGAAGCACCTGCCGAGCATGCCGGAGCCACCTGCTCGACTCGCCAGAAACACCAGCCGGACACGCCAAAATCACCTGCCGGGTATGCCAGAACCACCTGGCGGACACTCCGAAATCACCTGTCGCGCATGTGGGAACCACCTCTCCGACGTGCCGGAAGCACGTGCCAGACACGCCGGAAACACCTACCGGACAGACCGGAACCACCTGCCGAGCACGTCGGAGCCACCTGTTCGACTCGCTGGAACCACCTGCCGGACAGGCCAATATCAACTGCTGGCTATGCCAGAACCACCTGGGGGACAGTCCGGGATCACCTGCCAGCCATGGCGGAACCACCTGTCAGACGTACCAGAACCACCTGCCTGAGAAGGTGGAAACACGTCCTGGACAGACTGGAACCACGTGACGGCCATGCCTGAACCACCTGCCGGACACGCCAAAATCACCTGCGGGGTACGCCAGAACCACTTGGACGACTCTCCGAAATGACCTGCCGGGCATGTTGGAACCACCTCTCAGACGTGCCAGAAGCACGTGGCGGACAGTCCGGAATCAACTGTTGGGCATAACCAACCACCTCTGACACGTACCAGAACCACGTGCCGTGCACGCCGGAACCACCTACCGGACACACCGGAATCAACTTTTGGGCATGCCGGAACCACCAGTCAGATGTGCCAGAAACACGTGCCGGAGAAGCCGGAAGCACCTGCCGAGCACGTCGCAACCACCTGCTCAACTCCCCTGAACCACCAGTCAGATGTGCCAGAAACACGTGCCGGAGACGCCGGAAGCACCTGCCAAGCACGTTGCAACCACCTGCTCAACTCGCCTGAACCCCCTGCCGGACATGCCAAAATCACCTGCCGACTATGCCAGAACCACTTCGCGAACACTCCGGAATCACTTGCAGGGCATGCAGGAACCACCTCTCAGACATGCCAGAAACCCCTGCCTATGACCCCGGAATCACCAGCCGAGCACGCCGGAACCACCTGCTCGACTCGACAGAACCACCTGCCGATCATGCAAAAATCACCTGCCGGCTACGCCACAACCAGTTGGTGAACACTTTGGAATCACCTGCCAGGCTTGCTGGAACCACCTGCCAGTCATGCCAAAATCACCTGCCAACTACGCCAGAACCGCTTGGCGGACACTGCGGAAACACCTGTCGGGCCGGATGGAACCACATCTCAGACGTGCCAGAAACGTGTTCATGAGATGCTGGAACCACACCCCGAACAGACGGATACCACCTGCCAGAACCGCCTGAACCACATGCTGAGCACGCCGGAACCACCTGTTCGACTCACCGGTACCACCTCCCTGACACGCCAAAATCACCTGCGTGTTATGCCAGAACCACTTGGAGGACTCTCTGGGATGACCTGCCGGGCATGCTGGAACCACCTCTCAGACGAGCCAGAACCATGTGGCGGACAGTACGGAATCACCTGTTGGGCATGTGCAGCCACCTCTGAGACGTACCAGAACCACATGCCGTGCAGGCTGGAACCACCTACCGGACAGACCGGAATCACCTTTCGGGCATGCCGGAACCACCTGTCAGATGTGCCAGAAACACGTGCCGGAGACGCCGGAAGCACCTGCCAAGCACGTTGCAACCACCTGCTCAACTCGCCTGAACCACCTGCCGGACATGCCAAAATCACCTGCCGACTATGCCAGAACCACTTGGCGAACACTCCGGAATCACTTGCCGGGCATGCAGGAACCACCTCTCAGACATGCCAGAACCACGTGCCAATGACCCCGGAAGCACCAGCCGAGCACGCCGGAACCACCTGCGCGACTCGCCACAACCACTTGCCGATCACGCAAAAATCACCTGCCGGCTACGCCACAACCAGTTGGTGAACACTTTGGAATCACCTGCCAGGCTTGCTGGAACCACCTGCCAGTCATGCCAAAATCACCTGCCAACTACGCCAGAACCGCTTGGCGGACACTGCGGAAACACCTGTCGGGCCGGCTGGAACCACATCTCAGACGTGCCAGAAACGTGTTCATGAGATGCTGGAACCACACCCCGAACAGACGGATACCACCTGCCAGAACCGCCTGAACCACCTGCTGAGCACGCCGGAACCACCTGCTCGACTCACCGGTACCACCTCCCTGACACGCCAAAATCACCTGCTGGGTATGCCAGAACCACTTGGCGGACACTCCGGAATCATCTGCCGGACATGCCGGAACCAGCTCTCAGACACACCAGAACCAAGTGCCGGAGACGCCGGAAGCACCTGCCGAGCATGCCGGAGCCACCTGCTCGACTCGCCAGAAACACCTGCCGGACACGCCAAAATCACCTGCCGGGTATGCCAGAACCACCTGGCGGACACTACGGAATCACCTGCCGCGCACGCCGGAACCAGCTCTCAGACGTGCCGGAAGCACGTCCCGGACGCGCCGGAAACACCTACCGGACAGACCGGAACCACCTGCCGAGAACGCCGGAGCCACCTGTTCGACTCGCTGGAACCACCTGCCGGACAGGCCAATATCAACTGCTGGCTATGCCAGAACCACCTGGGGGACAGTCCGGGATCACCTGCCAGCCATGGCGGAACCACCTCTCAGACGTACCAGAACCACCCGCCGGAGAAGCTGGAAACACGTCCTGGACAGACTGGAACCACGTGACGGCCATGCCTGAACCACCTGCCGAGCACGGCGGAACCACCTGCCGGACACGCCAAAATCACCTGTGGGCTACGCCAGAACCACTTGGACGACTCTCCGAAATGACCTGCCGGGCATGCCGGAACCACCTCTCAGACGTGCCAGAACCATGTCGCGGACAGTCCGGAATCACCTGTTGGGCATACGCAACCACCTCTGAGACGTACCAGAACCACGTGCCGTGCACCCCGGAACCACCTACCGGACAGACCAGAATCAACTTTTGGGCATGCCGGAACCACCAGTCAGATGTGCCAGAAACACGTGCCGGAGACGCCGGAAGCACCTGCCGAGCACGTCGCAACCACCTGCTCAACTCGCCTGAACCACCTGCCGGACACGCCAAAATCACCTGCCCGCTACACCGCCACCACTTCGGGGACAAGCTGGAATCACGTGAGGGGCATGCCGGCACAGCCTCTCAGACTGAACCTCGTGCCGGACACCACAGAACCACCTGCCGGACAGACCGGAACCACCTGCCGGACACGCCGGAACCACCGGCTCGACCCACAGGAACGACCGCTGGACATGCAAAATCAACTGCCGGCTTGGCCGGAAACACTTGGCGAACACTCCGGAATCACCTGCCGGGCATGCCGGAACCACCTCTCAGATATGCCAGAACCACGTGCCAATGACCCCGGAAGCACCTGCCGAGCACGCCGGAACCACCTGCTCGATTCGGCAGTACCACCTGCCGGACACGCAAAAATCACCTGCCGGCTACGCCACAACCAGTTGGGGAACACTTCGGAATCACCTGCCGGGCTTGCTGGAAACACCTGCCGGTCATGCCAAAATCAGCTGCCAATTACGCCAGTACCACTTGGCGGACACTGTGGAAACACCTGTCGGGCCGGCCGGAACCACATCTCACACGTGCCAGAACCATGTGCATGAGATGCTGGAACCACACCCCGAACAGACGGAAAACACCTGCCAGACCCGTCTGAACACCCTGCCGAGCACGCCGGGGCCACCTGCTCGACTCACCGGTACCACCCCCCTGACACGCCAAAATCACCTGCTGGGTATGCCAGAACCACTTGGCGGACACTCCGGAATCATCTGCCGGACATGCCGGAACCAGCTCTCAGACACACCAGAACCACGTGCCGGAGACGCCGGAAGCACCTGCCGAGCATGCCGGAGCCACCTGCTCGACTCGCCAGAAACACCTGCCGGACGCGCCAAAATCACCTGCCGGGTATGCCAGAACCACCTGGCGGACACTACGGAATCACCTGCCGCGCCTGCCAGAACCACTTCTCAGACGTGGCGGAAGCACGTGCCGGACACGCCGGAATCACCTACCGGACAGACCGGAACCACCTGCCGAGCGCGCCGGAGCCACCTGTTCGACTCGCTGGAACCACCTGCCGGACAGGCCAATATCAACTGCTGGCTATGCCAGAACCACCTGTGGGACGGTCCGGAATCACCTGCCAGCCATGGCGGAACCACCTCTCAGACGTACCAGAAACACCTGCCGGAGAAGCTGGAAACACGTCCTGGACAGTCTGGAACCACCTGCCGGCCAAGCCTGAACCACCTGCCGAGCACAACGGAACAACCTGCCAGACACGCCAAAATCACCTGCGTGTTATGCCAGAACCACTTGGAGGACTCTCTGGGGTGACCTGCCGGGCATGCCGGAACCACCTCTCAGACGTGCCAGAACCATGTGGCGGACAGTCCGGAATCACCTGTTGGGCATGCGCAACCACCTCTGAGACGTACCAGAACCACATGCCGTGCAGGCTGGAACCACCTACCGGACAGACCGGAGTCACGTTTCGGGCATGCCGGAACCTCCTGTCAGATGTGCCAGAAACACGTGCCGGAGACGCCGGAAGCACCTGCCAAGCACGTTGGAACCACCTGCTCAACTCGCCTGAACCACCTGCCGGACATGCCAAAACCACCTGCCGACTATGCCAGAACCACTTGGCGAACACTCCGGAATCACTTGCCGGGCATGCAGGAACCACCTCTCAGACATGCCAGAACCCCGTGCCAATGACCCCGGAAGCACCAGCCGAGCACGCCGGAACCACCTGCTCGACTCGCCAGAACCACCTGCCGATCACGCAAAAATCACCTGCCGGCTACGCCACAACCAGTTGGTGAACAGTTTGGAATCACCTGCCAGGCTTGCTGGAACCACCTGCCGGTCATGCCAAAATCAGCTGCCAACTATGCCAGAACCGCTTGGCGGACACTGCGGAAACACCTGTCGGGCCGGCTGGAACCACATCTCAGACGTGCCAGAAACGTGTTCATGAGATGCTGGAACCACACCCCGAACAGACGGATACCACCTGCCAGAACCACCTGAACCACCTGCTGAGCACGCCGGAACCACCTGCTCGACTCACCGGTAACACATGCCTGACACGACAAAATCACCTGCCGGGTACACCAGAACCCCCTGGCGGACACTCCGAAACCACCTGTCGCGCATGCCGGAACCACCTCTCAGACGTGCCAGAAGCACGTGGCGGACACTCAGGAATCATCTGCCAGAAATGCCGGAACCAGCTCTCAGACACACCAGAACCAAGTGCAGGAGACGCCGGAAGCACCTGCCGAGCATGCCGGAGCCACCTGCTCGACTCGCAAGAAACACCTGCCGGACACGCCAAAATCACCTGCCGGGTATGCCAGAACCACCTGGCGGACACTACGGAATCACCTGCCGCGCATGCCGGAACCACCTCTCAGACGTGCCGGAAGCACGTGCCGGACACGCCGGAAACACCTACCGGACAGACCGGAACCACCTGCCAAGAACGCCGGAGCCACCTGTTCGACTCGCTGGAACCACCTGCCGGACAGGCCAATATCAACTGCTGACTATGCCAGAACCACCTGGGGGACAGTCCGGGATCACCTGACAGGCATGGCGGAACCACCTCTCAGACGTACCAGAACCACCTGCCGGAGAAGCTGGAAACACGTCCTGGACAGACTGGAACCACGTGACGGCCATGCCTGAACCACCTGCCGAGCACGGCGGAACCACCTGCCGGACACGCCAAAATCACCTGCGGGCTACGCCAGAACCACTTGGACGACTCTCCGAAATGACCTGCCGGGCATGTTGGAACCACCTCTGAGACGTGCCAGAAGCACGTGGCGGACAGTCCGGAATCACCTGTTGGGGATGCGCAACCACCTCTGAGACGTACCAGAACCACATGCCGTGCCGGTTGGAACCACCTACCGGACACACCGGAATCACCTTTCGGGCATGCCGGAGCCACCTGTCAGATGTGCCAGAAACACGTGCCGGAGACGCCGGAAGCACCTGCCAAGCACGTTGGAACCACCTGCTCAACTCGCCTGAACCACCTGCCGGACATGCCAAAACCACCTGCCGACTATGCCAGAACCACTTGGCGAACACTCCGGAATCACTTGCCGGGCATGCAGGAACCACCTCTCAGACATGCCAGAACCCCGTGCCAATGACCCCGGAAGCACCGGCCGAGCACGCCGGAACCACCTGCTCGACTCGCCAGAACCACCTGCCGATCACGCAAAAATCACCTGCCGGCTACGCCACAACCAGTTGGTGAACACTTTGGAATCACCTGCCAGGCTTGCTGGAACCACCTGCCGGTCATGCCAAAATCACCAGCCAACTACGCCAGAACCGCTTGGCGGACACTGCGGAAACACCTGTCGGGCCGGCCGGAACCACATCTCAGACGTGCCAGAAACGTGTTCATGAGATGCTGGAACCACACCCCGAACAGACGGATACCACCTGCCAGAACCGCCTGAACCACCTGCTGAGCACGCCGGAACCACCTGCTCGACTCACCGGTACCACCTCCCTGACACGCCAAAATCACCTGCTGGGTATGCCAGAACCACTTGGCGGACACTCCGGAATCATCTGCCGGACATGCCGGAACCAGCTCTCAGACACACCAGAACCAAGTGCCGGAGACGCCGGAAGCACCTGCCGAGCATGCCGGAGCCACCTGCTCGACTCGCCAGAAACACCTGCCGGACACGCCAAAATCACCTGCCGGGTATGCCAGAACCACCTGGCGGACACTACGGAATCACCTGCCGCGCACGCCGGAACCAGCTCTCAGACGTGCCGGAAGCACGTCCCGGACGCGCCGGAAACACCTACCGGACAGACCGGAACCACCTGCCGAGAACGCCGGAGCCACCTGTTCGACTCGCTGGAACCACCTGCCGGACAGGCCAATATCAACTGCTGGCTATGCCAGAACCACCTGGGGGACAGTCCGGGATCACCTGCCAGCCATGGCGGAACCACCTCTCAGACGTACCAGAACCACCCGCCGGAGAAGCTGGAAACACGTCCTGGACAGACTGGAACCACGTGACGGCCATGCCTGAACCACCTGCCGAGCACGGCGGAACCACCTGCCGGACACGCCAAAATCACCTGTGGGCTACGCCAGAACCACTTGGACGACTCTCCGAAATGACCTGCCGGGCATGCCGGAACCACCTCTCAGACGTGCCAGAACCATGTCGCGGACAGTCCGGAATCACCTGTTGGGCATACGCAACCACCTCTGAGACGTACCAGAACCACGTGCCGTGCACCCCGGAACCACCTACCGGACAGACCAGAATCAACTTTTGGGCATGCCGGAACCACCAGTCAGATGTGCCAGAAACACGTGCCGGAGACGCCGGAAGCACCTGCCGAGCACGTCGCAACCACCTGCTCAACTCGCCTGAACCACCTGCCGGACACGCCAAAATCACCTGCCCGCTACACCGCCACCACTTCGGGGACAAGCTGGAATCACGTGAGGGGCATGCCGGCACAGCCTCTCAGACTGAACCTCGTGCCGGACACCACAGAACCACCTGCCGGACAGACCGGAACCACCTGCCGGACACGCCGGAACCACCGGCTCGACCCACAGGAACGACCGCTGGACATGCAAAATCAACTGCCGGCTTGGCCGGAAACACTTGGCGAACACTCCGGAATCACCTGCCGGGCATGCCGGAACCACCTCTCAGATATGCCAGAACCACGTGCCAATGACCCCGGAAGCACCTGCCGAGCACGCCGGAACCACCTGCTCGATTCGGCAGTACCACCTGCCGGACACGCAAAAATCACCTGCCGGCTACGCCACAACCAGTTGGGGAACACTTCGGAATCACCTGCCGGGCTTGCTGGAAACACCTGCCGGTCATGCCAAAATCAGCTGCCAATTACGCCAGTACCACTTGGCGGACACTGTGGAAACACCTGTCGGGCCGGCCGGAACCACATCTCACACGTGCCAGAACCATGTGCATGAGATGCTGGAACCACACCCCGAACAGACGGAAAACACCTGCCAGACCCGTCTGAACACCCTGCCGAGCACGCCGGGGCCACCTGCTCGACTCACCGGTACCACCCCCCTGACACGCCAAAATCACCTGCTGGGTATGCCAGAACCACTTGGCGGACACTCCGGAATCATCTGCCGGACATGCCGGAACCAGCTCTCAGACACACCAGAACCACGTGCCGGAGACGCCGGAAGCACCTGCCGAGCATGCCGGAGCCACCTGCTCGACTCGCCAGAAACACCTGCCGGACGCGCCAAAATCACCTGCCGGGTATGCCAGAACCACCTGGCGGACACTACGGAATCACCTGCCGCGCATGCCAGAACCACTTCTCAGACGTGGCGGAAGCACGTGCCGGACACGCCGGAATCACCTACCGGACAGACCGGAACCACCTGCCGAGCGCGCCGGAGCCACCTGTTCGACTCGCTGGAACCACCTGCCGGACAGGCCAATATCAACTGCTGGCTATGCCAGAACCACCTGTGGGACGGTCCGGAATCACCTGCCAGCCATGGCGGAACCACCTCTCAGACGTACCAGAAACACCTGCCGGAGAAGCTGGAAACACGTCCTGGACAGTCTGGAACCACCTGCCGGCCAAGCCTGAACCACCTGCCGAGCACAACGGAACAACCTGCCAGACACGCCAAAATCACCTGCGTGTTATGCCAGAACCACTTGGAGGACTCTCTGGGGTGACCTGCCGGGCATGCCGGAACCACCTCTCAGACGTGCCAGAACCATGTGGCGGACAGTCCGGAATCACCTGTTGGGCATGCGCAACCACCTCTGAGACGTACCAGAACCACATGCCGTGCAGGCTGGAACCACCTACCGGACAGACCGGAGTCACGTTTCGGGCATGCCGGAACCTCCTGTCAGATGTGCCAGAAACACGTGCCGGAGACGCCGGAAGCACCTGCCAAGCACGTTGGAACCACCTGCTCAACTCGCCTGAACCACCTGCCGGACATGCCAAAACCACCTGCCGACTATGCCAGAACCACTTGGCGAACACTCCGGAATCACTTGCCGGGCATGCAGGAACCACCTCTCAGACATGCCAGAACCCCGTGCCAATGACCCCGGAAGCACCAGCCGAGCACGCCGGAACCACCTGCTCGACTCGCCAGAACCACCTGCCGATCACGCAAAAATCACCTGCCGGCTACGCCACAACCAGTTGGTGAACAGTTTGGAATCACCTGCCAGGCTTGCTGGAACCACCTGCCGGTCATGCCAAAATCAGCTGCCAACTATGCCAGAACCGCTTGGCGGACACTGCGGAAACACCTGTCGGGCCGGCTGGAACCACATCTCAGACGTGCCAGAAACGTGTTCATGAGATGCTGGAACCACACCCCGAACAGACGGATACCACCTGCCAGAACCACCTGAACCACCTGCTGAGCACGCCGGAACCACCTGCTCGACTCACCGGTAACACATGCCTGACACGACAAAATCACCTGCCGGGTACACCAGAACCCCCTGGCGGACACTCCGAAACCACCTGTCGCGCATGCCGGAACCACCTCTCAGACGTGCCAGAAGCACGTGGCGGACACTCAGGAATCATCTGCCAGAAATGCCGGAACCAGCTCTCAGACACACCAGAACCAAGTGCAGGAGACGCCGGAAGCACCTGCCGAGCATGCCGGAGCCACCTGCTCGACTCGCAAGAAACACCTGCCGGACACGCCAAAATCACCTGCCGGGTATGCCAGAACCACCTGGCGGACACTACGGAATCACCTGCCGCGCATGCCGGAACCACCTCTCAGACGTGCCGGAAGCACGTGCCGGACACGCCGGAAACACCTACCGGACAGACCGGAACCACCTGCCAAGAACGCCGGAGCCACCTGTTCGACTCGCTGGAACCACCTGCCGGACAGGCCAATATCAACTGCTGACTATGCCAGAACCACCTGGGGGACAGTCCGGGATCACCTGACAGGCATGGCGGAACCACCTCTCAGACGTACCAGAACCACCTGCCGGAGAAGCTGGAAACACGTCCTGGACAGACTGGAACCACGTGACGGCCATGCCTGAACCACCTGCCGAGCACGGCGGAACCACCTGCCGGACACGCCAAAATCACCTGCGGGCTACGCCAGAACCACTTGGACGACTCTCCGAAATGACCTGCCGGGCATGTTGGAACCACCTCTGAGACGTGCCAGAAGCACGTGGCGGACAGTCCGGAATCACCTGTTGGGGATGCGCAACCACCTCTGAGACGTACCAGAACCACATGCCGTGCCGGTTGGAACCACCTACCGGACACACCGGAATCACCTTTCGGGCATGCCGGAGCCACCTGTCAGATGTGCCAGAAACACGTGCCGGAGACGCCGGAAGCACCTGCCAAGCACGTTGGAACCACCTGCTCAACTCGCCTGAACCACCTGCCGGACATGCCAAAACCACCTGCCGACTATGCCAGAACCACTTGGCGAACACTCCGGAATCACTTGCCGGGCATGCAGGAACCACCTCTCAGACATGCCAGAACCCCGTGCCAATGACCCCGGAAGCACCGGCCGAGCACGCCGGAACCACCTGCTCGACTCGCCAGAACCACCTGCCGATCACGCAAAAATCACCTGCCGGCTACGCCACAACCAGTTGGTGAACACTTTGGAATCACCTGCCAGGCTTGCTGGAACCACCTGCCGGTCATGCCAAAATCACCAGCCAACTACGCCAGAACCGCTTGGCGGACACTGCGGAAACACCTGTCGGGCCGGCCGGAACCACATCTCAGACGTGCCAGAAACGTGTTCATGAGATGCTGGAACCACACCCCGAACAGACGGATACCACCTGCCAGAACCGCCTGAACCACCTGCTGAGCACGCCGGAACCACCTGCCCGACTCACCGGTACAACCTCCCTGACCCGCCAAAATCATCTGCTGGGTATGCCAGAACCACTTGGCGGACACTCAGGAATCATCTGCCAGACATGCCGGAACCAGCTCTCAGACACACCAGAACCAAGTGCAGGAGACGCCGGAAGCACCTGCCGAGCATGCCGGAGCCACCTGCTCGACTCGCCAGAAACACCTGCCGGACACGCCAAAATCACCTGCCGGGTATGCCAGAACCACCTGGCGGACACTACGGAATCACCTGCCGCGCATGCCGGAACCACCTCTCAGACGTGCCGGAAGCACGTGCCGGACACGCCGGAAACACCTACCGGACAGACCGGAACCACCTGCCAAGAACGCCGGAGCCACCTGTTCGACTCGCTGGAACCACCTGCCGGACAGGCCAATATCAACTGCTGACTATGCCAGAACCACTTGGGGGACAGTCCGGGATAACCTGACAGGCATGGCGGAACCACCTCTCAGACGTACCAGAACCACCTGCCGGAGAAGCTGGAAACACGTCCTGGACAGACTGGAACCACGTGACGGCCATGCCTGAACCACCTGCCGAGCACGGCGGAACCACCTGCCGGACACGCCAAAATCACCTGTGGGCTACGCCAGAACCACTTGGACGACTCTCCGAAATGACCTGCCGGGCATGTTGGAACCACCTCTCAGACGTGCCAGAAGCACGTGGCGGACAGTCCGGAATCACCTGTTGGGCATACGCAACCACCTCTGAGACGTACCAGAACCACGTGCCGTGCACGCCGGAACCACCTACCGGACAGACCGGAATCAACTTTTGGGCATGCCGGAACCACCAGTCAGATGTGCCAGAAACACGTGCCGGAGACGCCGGAAGCACCTGCCGAGCACGTCGCAACCACCTGCTCAACTCGCCTGAACCACCTGCCGGACACGCCAAAATCACCTGCCCGCTACACCAGCACCACTTCGGGGACAAGCCGGAATCACGTGAGGGGCATGCCGGCACAGCCTCTCACACTGAACCTCGTGCCGGACACCACAGGACCACGTGCCGGACAGACCGGAACCACCTGCCGGACACGCCGGAACCACCGGCTCGACCCGCAGGAACGACCGCTGGACATGCAAAATCACCTGCCGACTGCGCCGGAAACACTTGGCGAACACTCGGGAATCACCTGCCGGGCATGCCGGAACCACCTCTCAGATATGCCAGAACCACGTGCCAATGACCCCGGAAGCACCAGCCGAGCACGCCGGAACCACCTGCTCGACTCACCAGAACCACCTGCCGGACACGCAAAAATCACCTGCCGGCTACGCCACAACCAGTTGGGGAACACTTCGGAATCACCTGCCGGGCTTGCTGGAACCACCTGCCGGTCATGCCAAAATCACCTGCCAACTACGCCAGTACCACTTGGCGGACACTGTGGAAACACCTGTCGGGCCGGCCGGAACCACATCTCAGACGTGCCAGAACCATGTGCATGAGATGCTGGAACCACACCCCGAACAGACGGAAAACACCTGCCAGACCCGTCTGAACAACCTGCCGAGCACGCCGGAGCCACCTGCTCGACTCGCCGGAACCACCTACCTGACATGCCCAAATCACCAGCCGGGTATGCCAGAACCACTTGGCGGACACTCCGGAATCATCTGCCGGACATGCCGGATCCAGCTCTCAGACACACCAGAACCAAGTGCCGGAGACGCCGGAAGCCCCTGCCGAGCATGCGGGAGCCACCTGCTCGACTCACTAGAAACACCTGCCGGACACGCCAAAATCACCTGCCGGGTACGCCAGAACCACCTGGCGGACACTCCGAAATCACCTGTCGCGCATGCCGGAACCACCTCTCAGACGTGCCGGAAGCACGTGCCGGACACGCCGGAATCACCTACCGGACAGACCGGAACCATCTGCCGAGCACGCCGGAGCCACCTGTTCGACTCGCTGGAACCACCTGCCGGACAGGCCATTATCAACTGCTGGCTATGCCAGAACCACCTGGGGGACGGACCGGAATCGCCTGCCAGCCATGGCGGAACCACCTCTCAGACGTACCAGAACCACCTGCCGGAGAAGCTGGAAACACGTCCTGGACAGTCTGGAACCACCTGCCGGCCAAGCCTGAACCACCTGCCAAGCACAACGGAACAACCTGCCAGACACGCCAAAATCACCTGCGTGTTGTGCCAGACCCACTTGGAGGACTCTCTGGGATGACCTGCCTGGCATGCCGGAACCAACTCTCAGACGTGCCAGAACGATGTGGCGGACAGTCCGGAATCACCTGTTGGGCATGCGCAACCACCTCTGAGACGTACCAGAAACACATGCCGTGCAGGCTGGAACCACCTACCGGACAGACCGGAGTCACCTTTCGGGCATGCCGGAACCACCTGTCAGATGTGCCAGAAACACGTGCCGGAGACGCCGGAAGCACCTGCCAAGCACGTTGGAACCACCTGCTCAACTCGCCTGAGCCACCTGCCGGACAGGCCAAAATCACCTGCCGACTATGCCAGAACCACTAGGCGAACACTCCGGAATCACTTGCCGCGCATGCAGGAACCACCTCTCAGACATGGCAGAACCCCGTGCCAATGACCCCGGAAGCACCAGCCGAGCACGCCGGAACCACCTGCTCGACTCGCCAGAACCACCTGCCGATCACGCAAAAATCACCTGCCGGCTACGCCACAACCAGTTGGGGAACACTTTGGAATCACCTGCCAGGCTTGCTGGAACCACCTGCCAGTCATGCCAAAATCACCTGCCAACTACGCCAGAACCGCTTGGCGGAC
Source organism: Equus przewalskii (assembly GCF_037783145.1). Lineage (NCBI taxonomy): Eukaryota > Metazoa > Chordata > Mammalia > Perissodactyla > Equidae > Equus > Equus przewalskii. The sequence goes on along the minus strand of NW_027227733.1, from coordinate 67,123 downwards.
ACTGCGGAAACACCTGTCGGGCCGGCTGGAACCACATCTCAGACGTGCCAGAAACGTGTTCATGAGATGCTGGAACCACACCCCGAACAGACGGATACCACCTGCCAGAACCGCCTGAACCACCAGCTGAGCACGCCGGAACCACCTGCTCGACTCACCGGTGCCACCTCCCTGACACGCCAAAATCACCTGCTGGGTATGCCAGAACCACTTGGCGGACACTCCGGAATCATCTGCCGGACATGCCGGAACCAGCTCTCAGACACACCAGAACCAAGTGCCGGAGACGCCGGAAGCACCTGCCGAGCATGCCGGAGCCACCTGCTCGACTCGCCAGAAACACCTGCCGGACACGCCAAAATCACCTGCCGGGTACGCCAGAAACAACTGGCGGACACTACAGAAACACCTGCCGCTCATGCCGGAACCACCTCTCAGACGTGCCGAAAGCTCGTGCCAGACACGCCGGAAACACCTACCGGACAGACCGGAACCACCTGCCAAGAACGCCGGAGCCACCTGTTCGACTCGCTGGAACCACCTGCCGGACAGGCCAATATCAACTCCTGGCTATGCCAGAACCACCTGGGGGCCAGTCCGGGATCACCTGCCAGCCATGGCGGAACCACCTCTCAGACGTACCAGAACCACCTGCCGGAGAAGCTGGAAACACGTCCTTGACAGACTGGAACCACGTGACGGCCATGCCTGAACCACCTGCCGAGCACGGCGGAACCACCTGCCGGACACACCATAATCACCTGCGGGCTACTCCAGAACCACTTGGACGACTCTCCGAAATGACCTGCCGGGCATGTTGGAACCACCTCTCAGACGTGCCAGAAGCACGTGTCGGACAGTCCGGAATCACCTGTTGGGCATACGCAACCACCTCTGACACGTACCAGAACCACGTGCCGTGCACGCCGGAACCACCTACCGGACAGACCGGAATCAACTTTTGGGCATGCCGGAACCACCAGTCAGATGTGCCAGAAACACGTGCCGGAGACGCCGGAAGCACCTGCCGAGCACGTCGCAACCACCTGCTCAACTCACCTGAACCACCTGCCGGACACGCCAAAATCACCTGCCCGCTACACCAGCACCACTTCGGGGACAAGCCGGAATCACGTGAGGGGCATGCCGGCACAGCCTCTCAGACCGAACCTCGTGCCGGAGACCACAGAACCACCTGCCGGACAGACCGGAACCACCTGCCGGACACGCCGGAACCACCGGCTCGACCCTCTGGAACGACCGCTGGACGTGCAAAATCACCTGCCGTCCACGCCGGAATCACTTGGCGAACACTCCGGAATCACCTGCCAGGCATGCCGGAACCACCTCTCAGATATGCCAGAACCACGTGCCAATGACCCCGGAAGCACCTGCCGAGCACGCCGGAACCACCTGCTCCACTCGCCAGAACCACCTGCCGGACACGCAAAAATCACCTGCCGGCTACGCCTCAACCAGTTGGGGAACACTTCGGAATCACCTGCCGGGCTTGCTGGAACCACCTGCCGGTCATGCCAAAATCACCTGCCAACTACGCCAGTACCACTTGGCGGACACTGTGGAAACACCTGTCGGGCCGGCCGGAACCACATCTCAGACGTGCCAGAACCATGTGCATGAGATGCTGGAACCACACCCCGAACAGACGGAAAACACCTGCCAGACCCGTCTGAACAACCTGCCGAGCACGCCGGAGCCACCTGCTCGACTCGCCGGAACCACCTACCTGACATGCCCAAATCACCAGCCGGGTATGCCAGAACCACTTGGCGGACAATCCGGAATCATCTGCCGGACATGCCGGAACCAGCTCTCAGACACACCAGAACCACGTGCCGGAGACGCCGGAAGCACCTGCCGAGCATGCCGGAGCCACCTGCTCGACTCGCCAGAAACACATGCCGGACATGCCAAAATCACCTGCCGGGTACGCCAGAACCACCTGGCGGACACTCCGAAACCACCTGTGGCGCATGCTGGAACCACCTCTCAGACGTGCCGGAAGCACGTGCCGGACACGCCGGAATCACCTACCGGACAGACCGGAACCACCTGCCGAGCACGCTGGAGCCACCTTTTTGGCTCGCTGGAACCACCTGACGGACAGGCCAATATCAACTGCTGGCTATGCCAGAACCACCTGGGGGACGCTCCCCAATCACCTGCCAGCCATGGCGGAACCACCTCTCAGACGTACCAGAACCACCTGCCGGAGAAGCTGGAAACACGTCCTGGACAAAGTGGAACCACCTGCCGTCCAAGCCTGAACCACCTGCCAAGCACAACGGAACAACCTGCCAGACACGCCAAAATCACCTGCGTGTTATGCCAGAACCACTTGGAGGACTTTCTGGGATGACCTGCCGGGCATGCCGGAACCACCTCTCAGACGTGCCAGAACCATGTGGTGGACAGTCCGGAATCACCTGTTGGGCATGCGCAACCACCTCTGAGACGTACCAGAACCACATGCCGTGCAGGCTGGAACCACCTACCGGACCGACCGGAATCACCTTTCGGGAATGCCGGAACCACCTGTCAGATGTGCCAGAAACACGTGCCGGAGACGCCGGAAGCACCTGCCAAGCACGTTGGAACCACCTGCTCAACTCACCTGAACCACCTGCCGGACAGGCCAAAATCACCTGCCGACTATGCCAGAACCACCTGGCGAACACTCCGGAATCACTTGCCGGGCATGCAGGAACCACCTCTCAGACATGCCAGAACCCCGTGCCAATGACACCGGAAGCACCAGCCGAGCACGCCGGAACCACCTGCTCGACTCGCCAGAACCACCTGCCGATCACGCAAAAATCACCTGCCGGCTACGCCACAACCAGTTGGTGAAAACTTTGGAATCACCTGCCAGGCTTGCTGGAACCACCTGCCAGTCATGCCAAAATCACCTGCCAACTACGCCAGAACCGCTTGGCGGACACTGCGGAAACACCTGTCGGGCCGGCCGGAACCACATCTCAGACGTGCCAGAAACGTGTTCATGAGATGCTGGAACCACACCCCGAACAGACGGATACCACCTGCCAGAACCGTCTGAACAACCTGCCGAGCACGCCGGAGCCACCTGCTCGACTCGCCGGAACCACCTACCTGACATGCCCAAATCACCAGCCGGGTATGCCAGAACCACTTGGCGGACACTCCGGAATCATCTGCCGGACATGCCGGAACCAGCTCTCAGACACACCAGAACCACGTGCCGGAGACGCCGGAAGCACCTGCCGAGCATGCCGGAGCCACCTGCTCGACTCGCCAGAAACACCTGCCGGACACGGCAAAATCACCTGCCGGGTACGCCAGAACCACCTGGCGACACTCCGAAACCACCTGTCGCGCATGCCGGAACCACCTCTCAGACGTGCCGGAAGCACGTGCCGGACACGCCGGAATCACCTACCGGACAGACCGGAACCACCTGCCGAGCACGCCGGAGCCACCTGTTCGACTCGCTGGAACCACCTGCCGGACAGGCCAATATCAACTGCTGGCTATGCCAGAACCACCTGGGGGACGGTCCGGAATCACCTGCCAGCCATGGCGGAACCACCTCTCAGACGTACCAGAACCACCTGCCGGAGAAGCTGGAAACACGTCCTGGACAGTCTGGAACCACCTGCCGGCCAAGCCTGAACCACCTGCCAAGCACAACGGAACAACCTGCCAGACACGCCAAAATCACCTGCGTGTTATGCCAGAACCACTTGGAGGACTCTCTGGGATGACCTGCCGGGCATGCCGGAACCACCTGTCTGATGTGCCAGAAACACGTGCCGGAGACACCGGAAGCACCTGCCAAGCACTTTGGAACCACCTGCTCAACTCGCCTGAACCACCTGCCGGACATGCCAAAATCACCTGCCGACTATGCCAGAACCACTTGGCGAACACTCCGGAATCACTTGCCGGGCATGCAGGAACCACCTCTGAGACATGCCAGAACCCCCTGCCAATGACCCCGGAAGCACCAGCCGAGCACGCCGGAACCACCTGCTCGACTCGCCAGAACCACCTGCCGATCACGCAAAAATCACCTGCCGGCTACGCCACAACCAGTTGGTGAACAGTTTGGAATCACCTGCCAGGCTTGCTGGAACCACCTGCCAGTCATGCCAAAATCAGCTGCCAACTATGCCAGAACCGCTTGGCGGACACTGCGGAAACACCTGTCGGGCCGGCTGGAACCACATCTCAGACGTGCCAGAAACGTGTTCATGAGATGCTGGAACCACACCCCGAACAGACGGATACCACCTGCCAGAACCGCCTGAACCACCTGCTGAGGACGCTGGAACCACCTGCTTGACTCACCGGTACCACCTCCCTGACACGCCAAAATCACGTGCTGGGTATGCCAGAACCACTTGGCGGACACTCCGGAATCATCTGCCGGACATGCCGGAACCAGCTCTCAGACACACCAGAACCAAGTGCCGGAGACGCCGGAAGCACCTGCCGAGCATGCCGGAGCCACCTGCTCGACTCGCCAGAAACACCTGCCGGACACGCCAAAATCACCTGCCGGGTATGGCAGAACCACCTGGCGGACACTACGGAATCACCTGCCGCGCATGCCAGAAGCACCTCTCTGACGTGCCAGAAGCACGTGCCAGACACGCCGGAAACACCTACCGGACAGACCGGAACCACCTGCCAAGATCGCCGGAGCCACCTGTTCGAATCGCTGGAACCACCTGCAGGACAGGCCAATATCAACTGCTGGCTATGCCAGAACCACCTGGGGGACAGTCCGGGATCACCTGCCAGCCATGGCGGAACCACCTGTCAGACGTACCAGAACCACCAGCCGGAGAAGCTGGAAACACGTCCTGGACAGACTGGAACCACGTGACGGCCATGCCTGAACCACCTGCCGAGCACGGCGGAACCACCTGCCGGACACGCCAAAATCACCTGCGGGGTACGCCAGAACCACTTGGACGACTCTCCGAAATGACCTGCCGGGCATGTTGGAACCACCTCTCAGACGTGCCAGAAGCACGTGGCGGACAGTCCGGAATCAACTGTTGGGCATACGCAACCACTTCTGACACGAACCAGAACCACGTGCCGTGCACGCCGGAACCACCTACCGGACAGACCGGAATCAACTTTTGGGCATGCCGGAACCACCAGTCAGATGTGCCAGAAACACGTGCCGGAGACGCCGGAAGCACCTGCCGAGCACGTCCCAACCACCTGCTCACCTCGCCTGAACCACCAGTCAGATGTGCCAGAAACACGTGCCGGAGACGCCGGAAGCACCTGCCGAGCATGTCGCAACCACCAGCTCAACTCGCCTGAACCACCTGCCGGACACGCCAAAATCACCTGCCCTCTACACCAGCACCACTTCGGGGACAAGCCGGAATCACATGAGGGGCATGCCTGCACAGCCTCTCAGACTGAACCTCGTGCCGGACACCACAGAACCACCTGCCGGACAGAGCGGAACCACCTGCCGGACACGCCGGAACCACCGGCTCGACCCGCAGGAACGACCACTGGACATGCAAAATCACCTGCCGGCTACGCCGGAAACACTTGGCGAACACTCCGGAATCACCTGCCGGGCATGCCGGAACCACCTCTCAGATATGCCAGAACCACGTGCCAATGACCCCGGAAGCACCTGCCGAGCACGCCGGAACCACCTGCTCGACTCGCCAGAACCACCTGCCGGACACGCAAAAATCACCTGCCGGCTACGCCACAACCAGTTGGGGAACACTTCCGAATCACCTGCCGGGCTTGCTGGAACCACCTGCCGGTCATGCCAAAATCACCGGCCAAGTACGCCAGTACCACTTGGCGGACACTGTGGAAACACCTGTCGGGCCGGCCGGAACCACATCTCAGACGTGCCAGAACCATGTGCATGAGATGCTGGAACCACACCCCGAACAGACGGAAAACACCTGCCAGACCCGTCTGAACAACGTGCCGAGCACGCCGGAGCCACCTGCTCGACTCGCCGGAACCACCTACCTGACATGCCCAAATCACCAGCCGGGTATGCCAGAACCACTTGGCGGACACTCCGGAATCATCTGCCGGACATGCCGGAACCAGCTCTCAGACACACCAGAACCACGTGCCGGAGACGCCGGAAGCACCTGCCGAGCATGCCGGAGCCACCTGCTCGACTCGCCAGAAACACCTGCCGGACAGGCAAAATCACCTGCCGGGTACGCCAGAACCACCTGGCGGACACTCCGAAACCACCTGTCGCGCATGCCGGAATCGCCTCTCAGACGTGCCGGAAGCACGTGCCTGACACGCCGGAATCACCTACCGGACAGACAGGAACCACCTGCCGAGCACGCCGGAGCCACCTGTTCGACTCGCTGGAACCACCTGCAGGACAGGCCAATATCAACTGCTGGCTATGCCAGAACCACCTGGGGGACAGTCCGGAATCACCTGCCAGCCATGGCGGAACCACCTCTCAGACGTACCAGAACCACCTGCCGGAGAAGCTGGAATCACGTCCTGGACAGTCTGGAACCACCTGCCGGCCAAGCCTGAACCACCTGCCAAGCACAACGGAACAACCTGCCAGACACGCCAAAATCACCTGCGTGTTATGCCAGAACCACTTGGAGGACTCTCTGGGGTGACCTGCCGGGCATGCCGGAACCACCTCTCAGACGTGCCAGAACCATGTGGCGGACAGTCCGGAATCACCTGTTGGGCATGGGCAACCACCTCTGAGACGTACCAGAACCACATGCCGTGCAGGCTGGAACCACCTACCGGACAGACCGGAATCACCTTTCGGGCATGCCTGAACCGCCTGTCAGATGTGCCAGAAACACGTGCCGGAGACGCCGGAAGCACCTGCCAAGCACGTTGGAACCACCTGCTCAACTCGCCTGAACCATCTGCCGGACATGCCAAAACCACCTGCCGACTATGCCAGAACCACTTGGCGAACACTCCGGAATCACTTGCCGGGCATGCAGGAACCACCTCTCAGACATGCCAGAACCCCGTGCCAATGACCCCGGAAGCACCAGCCGAGCACGCCGGAACCACCTGCTCGACTCGCCAGAACCACCTGCCGATCACGCAAAAATCACCTGCCGGCTACGCCACAACCAGTTGGTGAACACTTTGGAATCACCTGCCAGGCTTGCTGGAACCACCTGCCAGTCATGCCAAAATCACCTGCCAACTACTCCAGAACCGCTTGGCGGACACTGCGGAAACACCTGTCGGGCCGGCTGGAACCACATCTCAGACGTGCCAGAAACGTGTTCATGAGATGCTGGAACCACACCCCGAACAGACGGATACCACCTGCCAGAACCGCCTGAACCACCTGCTGAGCACGCCGGAACCACCTGCTCGACTCACCGGTACCACCTCCCTGACACGCCAAAATCACCTGCTGGGTATGCCAGAACCACTTGGCGGACACTCCGGAATCATCTGCCGGACATGCCGGAACCAGATCTCAGACACACCAGAACCAAGTGCCGGAGACGCCGGAAGCACCTGCCGAGCATGCCGGAGCCACCTGCTCGACTCGCCAGAAACACCTGCCGGACACGCCAAAATCACCTGCCGGGTACGCCAGAACCACCTGGCGGACACTACGGAATCACCTGCAGCGCATGCCGGAACCACCTCTCAGACGTTCCGGAAGCACGTGACGGACACACCGGAAACACCTACCGGACAGACCGGAACCACCTGCCAAGAACGCCGGAGCCACCTGTTCGACTCGCTGGAACCACCTGCCGTACAGGCCAATATCAAGTGCTGGCTATGCCAGAACCACCTGGGGGACGGTCCGGGATCACCTGCCAGCCATGGCGGAACCACCTCTCAGACGTACCAGAACCACCTGCCGGAGAAGCTGGAAACACGTCCTGGACAGACTGGAACCACGTGACGGCCATGCCTGAACCACCTGCCGAGCACGGCGGAACCACCTGCTGGACACGCCATAATCACCTGCGGGCTACTCCAGAACCACTTGGACGACTCTCCGAAATGACCTGCCGGGCATGTTGGAACCACCTCTGTGACGTGCCAGAAGCACGTGGCGGACAGTCTGGAATCAACTGTTGGGCATACCCAACCACCTCTGACACGTACCAGAACCACGTACCGTGCACGCCGGAACCACCTACCGGACAGACCGGAATCAACTTTTGGGCATGCCGGAACCACCAGTCAGATGTGCCAGAAACACGTGCCGGAGAAGCCGGAAGCACCTGCCGAGCACGTCGCAACCACCTGCTCATCTCGCCTGAACCACCAGTCAGATGTGCCAGAAACACGTGCCGGAGACGCCGGAAGCACCTGCCGAGCATGTCGCAACCACCAGCTCAACTCGCCTGAACCACCTGCCGGACATGCCTAAATCACCTGCCCTCTACACCAGCACCACTTCGGGGACAAGCCGGAATCACGTGAGGGGCATGCCGGCACAGCCTCTCAGACTGAACCTCGTGCCGGACACCACAGAACCACCTGCCGGACAGACCGGAACCACCTGCCGGACACGCCGGAACCACCGGCTCGACCCGCCGGAACGACCGCTGGACATGCAAAATCACCTGCCGGCTACGCCGGAAACACTTGGCGAACACTCCGGAATCACCTGCCGGGCATGCCGGAACCACCTCTCAGATATGCCAGAACCACGTGCCAATGACCCCGGAAGCACCTGCCGAGCACGCCGGAACCACCTGCTCGACTCGCCAGAACCACCTGCCGGACACGCAAAAATCACCTGCCGGCTACGCCACAACCAGTTGGGGAACACTTCGGAATCACCTGCCGGGCTTGCTGGAACCACCTGCCGGTCATGCCAAAATCACCTGCCAACTACGCCAGTACCACTTGGCGGACACTGTGGAAACACCTGTCGGGCCGGCAGGAACCACATCTCAGATGTGCCAGAACCATGTGCATGAGATGCTGGAACCACACCCCGAACAGACGGAAAACACCTGCCAGACCCGTCTGAACAACCTGCCGAGCACGCCGGAGCCACCTGCTCGACTCGCCGGAACCACCTACCTGACATGCCCAAATCACCAGCCGGGTATGCCAGAAGCACTTGGCGGACACTCCGGAATCATCTGCCGGACAAGCCGGAACCAGCTCTCAGACACACCAGAACCACGTGCCGGAGACGCCGGAAGCACCTGCCGAGCATGCCGGAGCCACCTGCTCGACTCGCCAGAAACACCTGCCGGACGCGCCAAAATCACCTGCCGGGTATGCCAGAACCACCTGGCGGACACTACGGAATCACCTGCCGCGCATGCCAGAACCACTTCTCAGACGTGCCGGAAGCACGTGCCGGACACGCCGGAATCACCTACCGGACAGACCGGAACCACCTGCCGAGCGCGCCGGAGCCACCTGTTCGACTCGCTGGAACCACCTGCCGGACAGGCCAATATCAACTGCTGGCTATGCCAGAACCACCTGGGGGACGGTCCGGAATCACCTGCCAGCCATGGCGGAACCACCTCTCAGACGTACCAGAAACACCTGCCGGAGAAGCTGGAAACACGTCCTGGACAGTCTGGAACCACCTGCCGGCCAAGCCTGAACCACCTGCCGAGCACAACGGAACAACCTGCCAGACACGCCAAAATCACCTGCGTGTTATGCCAGAACCACTTGGACGACTCTCCGAAATGACCTGCCGGGCATGTTGGAACCACCTCTCAGACGTGCCAGAAGCACGTGGCGGACAGTCCGGAATCACCTGTTGGGCATACGCAACCACCTCTGAGACGTACCAGAACCACGTGCCGTGCACGCCGGAACCACCTACCGGACAGACCGGAATCAACTTTTGGGCATGCCGGAACCACCAGTCAGATGTGCCAGAAACACGTGCCGGAGACGCCGGAAGCACCTGCCGAGCACGTCGCAACCACCTGCTCAACTCGCCTGAACCACCTGCCGGACACGCCAAAATCACCTGCCCGCTACACCAGCACCACTTCGGGGACAAGCCGGAATCACGTGAGGGGCATGCCGGCACAGCCTCTCAGACTGAACCTCGTGCCGGACACCACAGGACCACCTGCCGGACAGACCGGAACCACCTGCCGGACACGCCGGAACCACCGGCTCGACCCGCAGGAACGACCGCTGGACATGCAAAATCACCTGCCGACTGCGCCGGAAACACTTGGCGAACACTCCGGAATCATCTGCCGGACATGCCAGAACAAGCTCTCAGACACACCAGAACCAAGTGCCGGAGACGCCGGAAGCACCTGCCGAGCATGCCGGAGCCACCTGCTCGACTCGCCAGAAACACCTGCCGGAGACGCCAAAATCACCTGCAGGGTATGCCAGAACCACCTGGCGGACACTACAGAATCACCTGCCGCGCATGCCGGAACCACTTCTCAGACGTGCCGGAAGCACGTGCCAGACACGCCGGAAACACCTACCGGACAGACCGGAACCACCTGCCAAGAACGCCGGAGCCACCTGTTCGACTCGCTGGAACCACCTGCCGGACAGGCCAATATCAACTGCTGGCTATGCCAGAACCACCTGGGGGACGGTCCGGGATCACCTGCCAGCCATGGCGGAACCACCTCTCAGACGTACCAGAACCACCTGCCGGAGAAGCTGGAAACACGTCCTGGACAGACTGGAACCACGTGACGGCCATGCCTGAACCACCTGCCAAGCACAACGGAACAACCTGCCAGACACGCCAAAATCACCTGCGTGTTATGCCAGAACCACTTGGAGGACTCTCTGGGATGACCTGCCGGGCATGCCGGAACCACCTCTCAGACGTGCCAGAACCATGTGGCGGACAGTCCGGAATCACCTGTTGGTCATGCGCAACCACCTCTGAGATGTACCAGAACCACATGCCGTGCAGGCTGGAACCACCTACCGGACAGACCGGAATCATCTTTCGGGCATGCCTGAACCGCCTGTCAGATGTGCCAGAAACACGTGCCGGAGACGCCGGAAGCACATGCCAAGCACGTTGGAACCACCTGCTCAACTCGCCTGAACCACCTGCCGGACATGCCAAAATCACCTGCCGACTATGCCAGAACCACTTGGCGAACACTCCGGAATCACTTGCCGGGCATGCAGGAACCACCTCTCAGACATGGCAGAACCCCGTGCCAATGACCCCGGAAGCACCAGCCGAGCACGCCGGAACCACCTGCTCGACTCGCCAGAACCACCTGCCGATCACGCAAAAATCACCTGCCGGCTACGCCACAACCAGTTGGTGAACACTTTGGAATCACCTGCCAGGCTTGCTGGAACCACCTGCCAGTCATGCCAAAATCACCTGCCAACTACGCCAGAACCGCTTGGCGGACACTGCGGAAACACCTGTCGGGCCGGCTGGAACCACATCTCAGACGTGCCAGAAACGTGTTCATGAGATGCTGGAACCACACCCCGAACAGACGGATACCACCTGCCAGAACCGCCTGAACCACCTGCTGAGCACGCCGGAACCACCTGCCCGACTCACCGGTACCACCTCCCTGACACGCCAAAATCATCTGCTGGGTATGCCAGAACCACTTGGCGGACACTCAGGAATCATCTGCCAGACATGCCGGAACCAGCTCTCAGACACACCAGAACCAAGTGCAGGAGACGCCGGAAGCACCTGCCGAGCATGCCGGAGCCACCTGCTCGACTCGCCAGAAACACCTGCCGGACACGCCAAAATCACCTGCCGGGTATGCCAGAACCACCTGGCGGACACTACGGAATCACCTGCTGCGCATGCCGGAACCACCTCTCAGACGTGCCGGAAGCACGTGCCGGACACGCCGGAAACACCTACCGGACAGACCGGAACCACCTGCCAAGAACGCCGGAGCCACCTGTTGGACTCGCTGGAACCACCTGCCGGACAGGCCAATATCAACTGCTGACTATGCCAGAACCACCTGGGGGACAGTCCGGGATAACCTGACAGGCATGGCGGAACCACCTCTCAGACGTACCAGAACCACCTGCCGGAGAAGCTGGAAACACGTCCTGGACAGACTGGAACCACGTGACGGCCATGCCTGAACCACCTGCCGAGCACGGCGGAACCACCTGCCGGACACGCCAAAATCACCTGTGGGCTACGCCAGAACCACTTGGACGACTCTCCGAAATGACCTGCCGGGCATGCCGGAACCACCTCTCAGATATGCCAGAACCACGTGCCAATGACCCCGGAAGCAGCTGCCGAGCACGCCGGAACCACCTGCTCGACTCGCCAGAACCACCTGTCGGACACGCAAAAATCAACTGCCGTCTACGCCACAACCAGTTGGGGAACACTTCGGAATCACCTGCCGGGCTTGCTGGAACCACCTGCCGGTCATGCCAAAATCACCGGCCAACTACGCCAGTACCACTTGGCGGACACTGTGGAAACAGCTGTTGGGCCGGCCGGAACCACATCTCAGACGTGCCAGAACCATGTGCATGAGATGCTGGAACCACACCCCGAACAGACGGAAAACACCTGCCAGACCCGTCTGAACAACCTGCCGAGCACGCCGGAGCCACCTGCTCGACTCGCCGGAACCACCTACCTGACATGCCAAAATCACCAGCCGGGTGTGCCAGAACCACTTGGCGGACACTCCGGAATCATCTGCCGGACATGCCGGAACCACCTCTCAGACGTGCCAGAACCATGTGGCGGACAATCCGGAATCACCTGTTGGGCATGCACAACCACCTCTGAGACGTACCAGAACCACATGCCGTGCAGGCTGGAACCACCTACCGGACAGACCGGAATCACCTTTCGGGCATGCCGGAACCACCTGTCAGATGTGCCAGAAACACGTGCTGGAGACGCCGGAAGCACCTGCAAAGCACGTTGGAACCACCTGCTCAACTCGCCTGAACCACCTGCCGGACATGCCAAAATCACCTGCCGACTATGCCAGAACCACTTGGCGAACACTCCGGAATCACTTGCCGGGCATGCAGGAACCACCTCTCAGACATGCCAGAACCCCGTGCCAATGACCCCGGAAGCACCAGCCGAGCACGCCGGAACCACCTGCTCGACTCGCCAGAACCACCTGCCGATCACGCAAAAATCACCTGCCGGCTACGCCACAACCAGTTGGGGAACACTTTGGAATCACCTGCCAGGCTTGCTGGAACCACCTGCCAGTCATGCCAAAATCACCTGCCAACTACGCCAGAACCGCTTGGCGGACACTGCGGAAACACCTGTCGGGCCGGCTGGAACCACATCTCAGACGTGCCAGAAACGTGTTCATGAGATGCTGGAACCACACCCCGAACAGACGGATACCACCTGCCAGAACCGCCTGAACCACCTGCTGAGCATGCCGGAACCACCTGCTCGACTCACCGGTACCACCTCCCTGACACGCCAAAATCACCTGCTGCGTATGCCAGAACCACTTGGCGGACACTCCGGAATCATCTGCCGGACATGCCGGAACCAGCTCTCAGACACACCAGAACCAAGTGCCGGAGACGCCGGAAGCACCTGCCGAGCATGCCGGAGCCACCTGCTCGACTCGCCAGAAACACCTGCCGGACACGCCAAAATCACCTGCCGGGTATGCCAGAACCCCCTGGTGGACACTCCGAAACCACCTGTCGCGCATGCCGGAATCACCTCTCAGACGTGCCAGAAGCACGTGCCGGACACGCCGGAATCACCTACCGGACAGACCAGAACCACCTGCCGAGCACGTCGGAGCCACCTGTTCGACTCGCTGGAACCACCTGCCGGACAGGCCAATATCAACTGCTGGCTATGCAAGAACCACCTGGGGGACGGTCCGGAATCACCTGCCAGCCATGGCGGAACCACCTCTCAGACGTACCAGAACCACCTGCCAGAGAAGCTGGAAACACGTCCTGGACAGTCTGGAACCACCTGCCGGCCAAGCCCGAACCACCTGCCAAGCACAACGGAACAACCTGCCAGACACGCCAAAATCACCTGCGTGTTATGCCAGAACCACTTGGAGGACTCTCTGGGATGACCTGCCGGGCATGCCGGAACCACCTCTCAGACGTGCCAGAACCACCTGGCGGACACTACGGAATCACCTGCCGCGCATGCCGGAACCACCTCTCACACGTGCCGGAAGCACGTGCCGGACACGCCGGAAACACCTACCGGACAGACCGGAACCACCTGCCAAGAACGCCAGAGCCACCTGTTCGACTCGCTGGAACCACCTGCCGGACAGGCCAATATCAACTGCTGGCTATGCCAGAACCACCTGGGGGACAGTCCGGGATCACCTGCCAGCCAGGGCGGAACCTCCTCTCAGACGTACCAGAACCACCTGCCGGAGAAGCTGGAAACACGTCCTGGACAGACTGGAACCACGTGACGGCCATGCCTGAACCACCTGCCGAGCACGGCGGAACCACCTGCCGGACACGCCAAAATCACCTGCGGGCTACGCCAGAACCACTTGGACGACTCTCCGGAATGACCTGCCGGGCATGTTGGAACCACCTCTCAGACGTGCCAGAAGCACGTGGCGGACAGTCCGGAATCACCTGTTGGGCATACGCAACCACCTCTGACACGTACCAGAACCACGTGCCGTGCACGCCGGAACCACATACCGGACAGACCGGAATCAACTTTTGGGCATGCCGGAACCACCAGTCAGATGTGCCAGAAACACGTGCCGGAGACGCCGGAAGCACCTGCCGAGCACGTCGCAACCACCTGCTCAACTCTCCTGAACCACCTGCCGGACACGCCAAAATCACCTGCCCGCTACACCAGCACCACTTCGGGGACAAGCCGGAATCACGTGAGGGGCATGCCGGCACAGCCTCTCAGACTGAACCTCGTGCCGGACACCACAGAACCACCTGCCGGAAAGACCGGAGCCACCTGCCGGACACGCCGGAACCACCGGCTCGACCCGCCGGAACGACCGCTGGACATGCAAAATCACCTGCCGGCTACGCCGGAAACACTTGGCGAACACTCCGGAATCACCTGCCGGGCATGCCGGAACCACCTCTCAGATATGCCAGAACCACGTGCCAATGACCCCGGAAGCACCTGCCGAGCACGCCGGAACCACCTGCTCGACTCGCCAGAACCACCTGCCGGACACGCAAAAATCACCTGCCGGCTACGCCACAACCAGTTGGGGAACACTTCGGAATCACCTGCCGGGCTTGCTGGAACCACCTGCCGGTCATGCCAAAATCACCTGCCATCTACGCCAGTACCACTTGGCGGACACTGTGGAAACACCTGTCGGGCCGGCCGGAACCACATCTCAGACGTGCCAGAACCATGTGCATGAGATGCTGGAACCACACCCCGAACAGACGGAAAACACCTGCCAGACCCGTCTGAACAACCTGCCGAGCACGCCGGAGCCACCTGCTCGACTCGCCGGAACCACCTACCTGACATGCCCAAATCACCAGCCGGGTATGCCAGAACCACTTGGCGGACACTCCGGAATCATCTGCCGGACATGCCGGAACCAGCTCTCAGACACACCAGAACCACGTGCCGGAGACGCCGGAAGCACCTGCCGAGCATGCCGGAGCCACCTGCTCGACTCGCCAGAAACACCTGCCGGACACGCCAAAATCACCTGCCGGGTACGCCAGAACCACCTGGCGGACACTCCGAAATCACCTGTCGCGCATGCCGGAACCACCTCTCAGACGTGCCGGAAGCACGTGCCGGACACGCCGGAATCACCTACCGGACAGACCGGAACCACCTGCCGAGCACCCCGGAGCCACCTGTTCGACTCGCTGAAACCACCTGCCGGACAGGCCAATATCAACTGCTGGCTATGCCAGAACCACCTGGGGGACGGTCCGGAATCACCTGCCAGCCATGGCGGAACCACCTCTCAGACGTACCAGTACCTCCTGCCGGAGAAGCTGGAAACACGTCCTGGACAGTCTGGAACCACCTGCCGGCCAAGCCTGAACCACCTGCCAAGCACAACGGAACAACCTGCCAGACACGCCAAAATCACCTGCGTGTTATGCCACAACCACTTGGAGGACTCTCTGGGATGACCTGCCGGGCATGCCGGAACCACCTCTCAGACGTGCCAGAACCATGTGGCGGACAGTCCGGAATCACCTGTTGGGCATGCGCAACCACCTCTGAGACGTACCAGAACCACATGCCGTGCAGGCTGGAACCACCTACCGGACAGACCAGAATCACCTTTCGGGCATGCCGGAACCACCTGTCAGATGTGCCAGAAACACGTGCCGGAGACGCCGGAAGCACCTGCCAAGCACGTCGGAACCACCTGCTCAACTCGCCTGAACCACCTGCCGGACATGCCAAAATCACCTGCCGACTATGCCAGAACCACTTGGCGAACACTCCGGAATCACTTGCCGGGCATGCAGGAACCACCTCTCAGACATGCCAGAACCCCGTGCCAATGACCCCGGAAGCACCAGCCGAGCACACCGGAACCACCTGCTCGACTCGCCAGAACCACCTGCCGGACACGCAAAAATCACCTGCCGGCTACGCCACAACCAGTTGGGGAACACTTTGGAATCACCTGCCAGGCTTGCTGGAACCACCTGCCAGTCATGCCAAAATCACCTGCCAACTACGCCAGAACCGCTTGGCGGACACTGCGGAAACACCTGTCGGGCCGGCTGGAACCACATCTCAGACGTGCCAGAAACGTGTTCATGAGATGCTGGAACCACACCCCGAACAGACGGATACCACCTGCCAGAACCGCCTGAACCACCTGCTGAGCACGCCGGAACCACCTGCTCGACTCACCGGTACCACCTCCCTGACACGCCAAAATCACCTGCTGCGTATGCCAGAACCACTTGGCGGACACTCCGGAATCATCTGCCGGACATGCCGGAACCAGCTCTCAGACACACCAGAACCAAGTGCCGGAGACGCCGGAAGCACCTGCCGAGCATGCCGGAGCCACCTGCTCGACTCGCCAGAAACACCTGCCAGACACGCCAAAATCTCCTGCCGGGTATGTCAGAACCACCTGGTGGAAACAACGGAATCACCTGCCGCGCATGCCGGAACCACCTCTCAGACGTGCCGGAAGCACGTGCCGGACACGCCGGAATCACCTACCGGACAGACCGGAACCACCTGCCGAGAATGCCGGAGCCACCTGTTCGACTCGCTGGAACCACCTGCCGGACAGGCCAATATCAACTGCTGGCTATGCCAGAACCACCTGGGGGACAGTCCGGGATCACCTGCCAGCCATGGCGGAACCACGTCTCAGACGTACCAGAACCACCTGCCGGAGAAGCTGGAAACACGTCCTGGACAGACTGGAACCACGTGACGGCCATGCCTGAACCACCTGCCGAGCACGGCGGAACCAGCTGCCCGACACGCCAAAATCACCTGCGGGCTACGCCAGAACCACTTGGACGACTCTCCGAAATGACCTGCCGGGCATGTTGGAACCACCTCTCAGACGTGCCAGAAGCACGTGGCGGACAGTCCGGAATCACCTGTTGGGTATACGCAACCACCTCTGACACGTACCAGAACCACGTGCCGTGCACGCCGGAACCACCTACCGGACAGACCGGAATCAACTTTTGGGCATGCCGGAACCACCAGTCAGATGTGCCAGAAACACGTGCCGGAGACGCCGGAAGCACCTGCCGAGCACGTCGCAACCACCTGCTCAACTCGCCTGAACCACCTGCCGGACACCCCAAAATCACCTGCCCGCTACACCAGCACCACTTCGGGGACAAGCCGGAATCACGTGAGGGGCATGCCGGCACAGCCTCTCAGACTGAACCTCGTGCCGGACACCACAGAACCACCTGCCGGACAGACCGGAACCACCTGCCGGACACGCCGGAACCACCGGCGCGACCCGCCGGAACGACCGCTGGACATGCAAAATCACCTGCCGGCTACGCCGCAAACACTTGGCGAACACTCCGGAATCACCTGCCGGGCATGCCGGAACCACCTCTCAGATATGCCAGAACCACGTGCCAATGACCCCGGAAGCACCTGCCGAGCACGCCGGAACCACCTGCTCGACTCGCCAGAACCACCTGCCGGACACGCAAAAATCACCTGCCGGCTACGCCACAACCAGTTGGGGAACACTTCGGAATCACCTGCCGGGCTTGCTTGAAACTCCAGCCGGTCATGCCAAAATCACCTGCCAACTACGCCAGTACCACTTGGCGGACACTGTGGAAACACCTGTCGGGCCGGCCGGAACCACATCTCAGACGTGCCAGAACCATGTGCATGAGATGCTGGAACCACACCCCGAACAGACGGAAAACACCTGCCAGACCCGTCTGAACAACCTGCCGAGCACGCCGGAGCCACCTGCTCGACTCGCCGGAACCACCTACCTGACATGCCCAAATCACCAGCCGGGTATGCCAGAACCACTTGGCGGACACTCCGGAATCATCTGCCGGACATGCCGGATCCAGCTCTCAGACACACCAGAACCAAGTGCCGGAGACGCCGGAAGCACCTGCCGAGCATGCCGGAGCCACCTGCTCGACTCGCCAGAAACAGCTGCCGGACACGCCAAAATCACCTGCTGGGTATGCCAGAACCAACTGGCGGACACTACGGAATCACCTGCTGCGCATGCCTGAAGCACCTCTCAGACGTTCCGGAAGCACGTGCCGGACACGCCGGAAACACCTACCGGACAGACCGGAACCACCTGCCAAGAACGCCGGTGCCACCTGTTCGACTCGCTGGAACCACCTGCCGGACAGGCCAATATCAACTGCTGGCTATGCCAGAACCACCTGGGGGACAGTCCGGGATCACCTGCCAGCCATGGCGGAACCACCTCTCAGACGTACCAGAACCACATGCCGGAGAACCTGGAAACACGCCCTGGACAGACTGGAACCACGTGACGGCCATGCCTGAACCACCTGCCGAGCACGGCGGAACCACCTGCCGGACACGCCATAATCACCTGCGGGCTACGCCAGAACCACTTGGACGACTCTCCGAAATGACCTGCCGGGCATGTTGGAACCACCTCTCAGACGTGCCAGAAGCACGTGGCGGACAGTCCGGAATCACCTGTTGGGCATACGCAACCACCTCTGAGACGTACCAGAACCACGTGCCGTGCACGCCGGAACCACCTACCGGACAGACCGGAATCAACTTTTGGGCATGCCGGAACCACCAGTCAGATGTGCCAGAAACACGTGCCGGAGACGCCGGAAGCACCTGCCGAGCACGTCGCAACCACCTGCTCAACTCGCCTGAACCACCTGCCGGACACGCCAAAATCACCTGCCCGCTACACCAGCACCACTTCGGGGACAAGCCGGAATCACGTGAGGGGCATGCCGGCACAGCCTCTCAGACTGAACCTCGTGCCGGACACCACAGAACCACCTGCCGGACAGACCGGAACCACCTGCCGGACACTGCCGGAACCACTGGCTCGACCCGCCGGAACAACGGCTGGACATGCAAAATCACCTGCCGGCTACGCCGCAAACACTTGGCGAACACTCCGGAATCACCTGCCGGGCATGCCGGAACCACCTCTCAGATATGCCAGAACCACGTGCCAATGACCCCGCAAGCACCTGCCGAGCACGCCGGAACCACCTGCTCGACTCGCCAGAACCACCTGCCGGACACGCAAAAATCACCTGCCGGCTACGCCACAACCAGTTGGGGAACACTTCGGAATCACCTGCCGGGCTTGCTGGAACCACCTGCCGGTCATGCCAAAATCACCGGCCAACTACGCCAGTACCACTTGGCGGACACTGTGGAAACACCTGTCGGGCCGGCCGGAACCACATCTCAGACGTGCCAGAACCATGTGCATGAGATGCTGGAACCACACCCCGAACAGACGGAAAACACCTGCCAGACCCGTCTGAACAACCTGCCGAGCACGCCGGAGCCACCTGCTCGACTCGCCGGAACCACCTACCTGACATGCCCAAATCACCAGCCGGGTATGCCAGAACCACTTGGCGGACACTCCGGAATCATCTGCCGGACATGCCGGATCCAGCTCTCAGACACACCAGAACCAAGTGCCGGAGACGCCGGAAGCACCTGCCGAGCATGCCGGAGCCACCTGCTCGACTCGCCAGAAACACCTGCCGGACACGCCAAAATCACCTGCCGGGTATGCCAGAACCAACTGGCGGACACTACGGAATCACCTGCTGCGCATGCCTGAAGCACCTCTCAGACGTGCCGGAAGCACGTGCCGGACACGCCGGAAACACCTACCGGACAGACCGGAACCACCTGCCAAGAACGCCGGTGCCACCTGTTCGACTCGCTGGAACCACCTGCCGGACAGGCCAATATCAACTGCTGGCTATGCCAGAACCACCTGGGGGACAGTCTGGGATCACCTGCCAGCCATGGCGGAACCACCTCTCAGACGTACCAGAACCACATGCCGGAGAACCTGGAAACACGCCCTGGACAGACTGGAACCACGTGACGGCCATGCCTGAACCACCTGCCGAGCACGGCGGAACCACCTGCCGGACACGCCATAATCACCTGCGGGCTACGCCAGAACCACTTGGACGACTCTCCGAAATGACCTGCCGGGCATGTTGGAACCACCTCTCAGACGTGCCAGAAGCACGTGGCGGACAGTCCGGAATCACCTGTTGGGCATACGCAACCACCTCTGAGACGTACCAGAACCACGTGCCGTGCACGCCGGAACCACCTACCGGACAGACCGGAATCAACTTTTGGGCATGCCGGAACCACCAGTCAGATGTGCCAGAAACACGTGCCGGAGACGCCGGAAGCACCTGCCGAGCACGTCGCAACCACCTGCTCAACTCGCCTGAACCACCTGCCGGACACGCCAAAATCACCTGCCCGCTACACCAGCACCACTTCGGGGACAAGCCGGAATCACGTGAGGGGCATGCCGGCACAGCCTCTCAGACTGAACCTCGTGCCGGACACCACAGAACCACCTGCCGGACAGACCGGAACCACCTGCCGGACACGCCGGAACCACTGGCTCGACCCGCCGGAACAATGGCTGGACATGCAAAATCACCTGCCGGCTACGCCGCAAACACTTGGCGAACACTCCGGAATCACCTGCCGGGCATGCCGGAACCACCTCTCAGATATGCCAGAACCACGTGCCAATGACCCCGCAAGCACCTGCCGAGCACGCCGGAACCACCTGCTCGACTCGCCAGAACCACCTGCCGGACACGCAAAAATCACCTGCCGGCTACGCCACAACCAGTTGGGGAACACTTCGGAATCACCTGCCGGGCTTGCTGGAACCACCTGCCGGTCATGCCAAAATCACCGGCCAACTACGCCAGTACCACTTGGCGGACACTGTGGAAACACCTGTCGGGCCGGCCGGAACCACATCTCAGACGTGCCAGAACCATGTGCATGAGATGCTGGAACCACACCCCGAACAGACGGAAAACACCTGCCAGACCCGTCTGAACAACCTGCCGAGCACGCCGGAGCCACCTGCTCGACTCGCCGGAACCACCTACCTGACATGCCCAAATCACCAGCCGGGTATGCCAGAACCACTTGGCGGACACTCCGGAATCATCTGCCGGACATGCCGGATCCAGCTCTCAGACACACCAGAACCAAGTGCCGGAGACGCCGGAAGCACCTGCCGAGCATGCCGGAGCCACCTGCTCGACTCGCCAGAAACACCTGCCGGACACGCCAAAATCACCTGCCGGGTATGCCAGAACCAACTGGCGGACACTACGGAATCACCTGCTGCGCATGCCTGAAGCACCTCTCAGACGTGCTGGAAGCACGTGCCGGACACGCCGGAAACACCTACCGGACAGACCGGAACCACCTGCCAAGAACGCCGGTGCCACCTGTTCGACTCGCTGGAACCACCTGCCGGACAGGCCAATATCAACTGCTGGCTATGCCAGAACCACCTGGGGGACAGTCCGGGATCACCTGCCAGCCCTGGCGGAACCACCTCTCAGACGTACCAGAACCACATGCCGGAGAACCTGGAAACACGCCCTGGACAGACTGGAACCACGTGACGGCCATGCCTGAACCACCTGCCGAGCACGGCGGAACCACCTGCCGGACACGCCATAATCACCTGCGGGCTACGCCAGAACCACTTGGACGACTCTCCGAAATGACCTGCCGGGCATGTTGGAACCACCTCTCAGACGTGCCAGAAGCACGTGGCGGACAGTCCGGAATCACCTGTTGGGCATACGCAACCACCTCTGAGACGTACGAGAACCCAGTGACGTGCACGCCACAACCACCTACCGGACAGACCGGAATCAACTTTTGGGCATGCCGGAACCACCAGACAGATGTGCCAGAAACACGTGCCAGAGACGCCGGAAGCACCTGCCGAGCACGTCGCAAGCACCTGCTCAACTCGCCTGAACCACCTGCCGGACACGCCAAAATCACCTGCCCGCTACTCCAGCACCACTTCGGGGACAAGCCGGAATCACGTGAGGGGCATGCCGGCACAGCCTCTCAGACTGAACCTCGTGCCGGACACCACAGAACCACCTGCCGGACAGACCGGAACCACCTGCCGGACTCGCCGGAACCACCGGCTCGACCCGCCGGAACGACCGCTGGACATTCAAAATCACCTGCCGGCTACGCCAGAAACACTTGGCGAACACTCCGGAATCACCTGCCGGGCATGCCGGAACCACCTCTCAGATATGCCAGAACCACGTGCCAATGACCCCGGAAGCACCTGCCGAGCACGCCGGAACCACCTGCTCGACTCGCCAGAACCACCTGCCGGACACGCAAAAATCACCTGCCGGCTACGCCACAACCAGTTGGGGAACACTTCGGAATCACCTGCCGGGCTTGCTGGAACCACCTGCCGGTCATGCCAAAATCACCGGCCAACTACGCCAGTACCACTTGGCGGACACTGTGGAAACACCTGTCGGGCCGGCCGGAACCACATCTCAGACGTGCCAGAACCATGTGCATGAGATGCTGGAACCACACCCCGAACAGACGGAAAACACCTGCCAGACCCGTCTGAACAACCTGCCGAGCACGCCGGAGCCACCTGCTCGACTCGCCGGAACCACCTACCTGACATGCCCAAATCACCAGCCGGGTATGCCAGAACCACTTGGCGGACACTCCGGAATCATCTGCCGGACATGCCGGAACCAGCTCTCAGACACACCAGAACCACGTGCCGGAGACGCCGGAAGCACCTGCCGAGCATGCCGGAGCCACCTGCTCGACTCGCCAGAAACACCTGCCGGACACGCCAAAATCACCTGCCGGGTACGCCAGAACCACCTGGGGGACACTCCGAAATCACCTGTCGCGCATGCCGGAACCACCTCTCAGACGTGCCGGAAGCACGTGCCGGACACGCCGGAATCACCTACCGGACAGACAGGAACCACCTGCCGAGCACCCCGGAGCCACCTGTTCGACTCGCTGAAACCACCTGCCGGACAGGCCAATATCAACTCCTGGCTATGCCAGAACCACCTGGGGGACGGTCCGGAATCACCTGCCAGCCATGGCGGAACCACCTCTCAGACGTACCAGAACCTCCTGCCGGAGAAGCTGGAAACACGTCCTGGACAGTCTGGAACCACCTGCCGGCCAAGCCTGAACCACCTGCCAAGCACAACGGAACAACCTGCCAGACACGCCAAAATCACCTGCGTGTTATGCCACAACCACTTGGAGGACTCTCTGGGATGACCTGCCGGGCATGCCGGAACCACCTCTCAGACGTGCCAGAACCATGTGGCGGACAGTCCGGAATCACCTGTTGGGCATGCGCAACCACCTCTGAGACGTACCAGAACCACATGCCGTGCAGGCTGGAACCACCTACCGGACAGACCAGAATCACCTTTCGGGCATGCCGGAACCACCTGTCAGATGTGCCAGAAACACGTGCCGGAGACGCCGGAAGCACCTGCCAAGCACGTCGGAACCACCTGCTCAACTCGCCTGAACCACCTGCCGGACACGCCAAAATCACCTGCCGACTATGCCAGAACCACTTGGCGAACACTCCGGAATCACTTGCCGGACATGCAGGAACCACCTCTCAGACATGCCAGAACCCCGTGCCAATGACCCCGGAAGCACCAGCCGAGCACACCGGAACCACCTGCTCGACTCGCCAGAACCACCTGCCGGACACGCAAAAATCACCTGCCGGCTACGCCACAACCAGTTGGTGAACAATTTGGAATCACCTGCCAGGCTTGCTGGAACCACCTGCCAGTCATGCCAAAATCACCTGCCAACTACGCCAGAACCGCTTGGCGGACACTGCGGAAACACCTGTCGGGCCGGCTGGAACCACATCTCAGACGTGCCAGAAACGTGTTCATGAGATGCTGGAACCACACCCCGAACAGACGGATACCACCTGCCAGAACCGCCTGAACCACCTGCTGAGCACGCCGGAACCACCTGCTCGACTCACCGGTACCACCTCCCTGACACGCCAAAATCACCTGCTGCGTATGCCAGAACCACTTGGCGGACACTCCGGAATCATCTGCCGGAAATGCCGGAACCAGCTCTCAGACACACCAGAACCAAGTGCCGGAGACGCCGGAAGCACCTGCCGAGCATGCCGGAGCCACCTGCTCGACTCGCCAGAAACACCTGCCGGACACGCCAAAATCTCCTGCCGGGTATGTCAGAACCACCTGGTGGAAACAACGGAATCACCTGCCGCGCATGCCGGAACCACCTCTCAGACGTGCCGGAAGCACGTGCCGGACACGCCGGAATCACCTACCGGACAGACCGGAACCACCTGCCGAGAATGCCGGAGCCACCTGTTCGACTCGCTGGAACCACCTGCCGGACAGGCCAATATCAACTGCTGGCTATGCCAGAACCACCTGGGGGACAGTCCGGGATCACCTGCCAGCCATGGCGGAACCATGTCTCAGACGTACCAGAACCACCTGCCGGAGAAGCTGGAAACACGTCCTGGACAGACTGGAACCACGTGACGGCCATGCCTGAACCACCTGCCGAGCACGGCGGAACCAGCTGCCCGACACGCCAAAATCACCTGCGGGCTACGCCAGAACCACTTGGACGACTCTCCGAAATGACCTGCCGGGCATGTTGGAACCACCTCTCAGACGTGCCAGAAGCACGTGGCGGACAGTCCGGAATCACCTGTTGGGTATACGCAACCACCTCTGACACGTACCAGAACCACGTGCCGTGCACGCCGGAACCACCTACCGGACAGACCGGAATCAACTTTTGGGCATGCCGGAACCACCAGTCAGATGTGCCAGAAACACGTGCCGGAGACGCCGGAAGCACCTGCCGAGCACGTCGCAACCACCTGCTCAACTCGCCTGAACCACCTGCCGGACACCCCAAAATCACCTGCCCGCTACACCAGCACCACTTCGGGGACAAGCCGGAATCACGTGAGGGGCATGCCGGCACAGCCTCTCAGACTGAACCTCGTGCCGGACACCACAGAACGACCTGCCGGACAGACCGGAACCACCTGCCGGACACGCCGGAACCACCGGCGCGACCCGCCGGAACGACCGCTGGACATGCAAAATCACCTGCCGGTTACGCCGCAAACACTTGGCGAACACTCCGGAATCACCTGCCGGGCATGCCGGAACCACCTCTCAGATATGCCAGAACCACGTGCCAATGACCCCGGAAGCACCTGCCGAGCACGCCGGAACCACCTGCTCGACTCGCCAGAACCACCTGCCGGACACGCAAAAATCACCTGCCGGCTACGCCACAACCAGTTGGGGAACACTTCGGAATCACCTGCCGGGCTTGCTTGAAACTCCTGCCGGTCATGCCAAAATCACCTGCCAACTACGCCAGTACCACTTGGCGGACACTGTGGAAACACCTGTCGGGCCGGCCGGAACCACATCTCAGACGTGCCAGAACCATGTGCATGAGATGCTGGAACCACACCCCGAACAGACGGAAAACACCTGCCAGACCCGTCTGAACAACCTGCCGAGCACGCCGGAGCCACCTGCTCGACTCGCCGGAACCACCTACCTGACATGCCCAAATCACCAGCCGGGTATGCCAGAACCACTTGGCGGACACTCCGGAATCATCTGCCGGACATGCCGGAACCAGCTCTCAGACACACCAGAACCAAGTGCCGGAGACGCCGGAAGCACCTGCCGAGCATACCGGAGCCACCTGCTCGACTCGCCAGAAACACCTGACGGACACGCCAAAATCACCTGCCGGGTACGCCAGAACCACCTGGCGGACACTACGGAATCACCTGCTGCGCATGCCGGAACCACCTCTCAGACGTGCCGGAAGCACGTGCCGGACACGCCGGAAACACCTACCGGACAGACCGGAACCACCTGCCAAGAACGCCGGAGCCACCTGTTCGACTCGCTGGAACCACCTGCCGGACAGGCCAATATCAACTGCTGGCTATGCCAGAACCACCTGGGGGACAGTCCGGGATCACCTGCCAGCCATGGCGGAACCACCTCTCAGACGTACCAGAACCACCTGCCGGAGAACCTGGAAACACGTCCTGGACAGACTGGAACCACGTGACGGCCATGCCTGAACCACCTGCCGAGCACGGCGGAACCACCTGCCGGACACGCCAAAATCACCTGCGGGCTACGCCAGAACCACTTGGACGACTCTCCGAAATGACCTGCCGGGCATGTTGGAACCACCTCTCAGACGTGCCAGAAGCACGTGCCGGACAGTCCGGAATCACCTGTTGGGCATACGCAACCACCTCTGAGACGTACCAGAACCACGTGCCGTGCACGCCGGAACCACCTACCGGACAGACCGGAATCAACTTTTGGGCATGCCGGAACCACCAGTCAGATGTGCCAGAAACACGTGCCGGAGACGCCGGAAGCACCTGCCGAGCACGTCGCAACCACCTGCTCAACTCGCCTGAACCACCTGCCGGACACGCCAAAATCACCTGCCCGCTACACCAGCACCACTTCGGGGACAAGCCGGAATCACGTGAGGGGCATGCCGGCACAGCCTCTCAGACTGAACCTCGTGCCGGACACCACAGAACCACCTGCCGGACAGACCGGAACCACCTGCCGGACACGCCGGAACCACCGGCTCGACCCGCCGGAACGACCGCTGGACATGCAAAATCACCTGCCGGCTACGCCGGAAACACTTGGCGAACACTCCGGAATCACCTGCCGGGCATGCCGGAACCACCTCTCAGATATGCCAGAACCACGTGCCAATGACCCCGGAAGCACCTGCCGAGCACGCCGGAACCACCTGCTCGACTCGCCAGAACCACCTGCCGGACACGCAAAAATCACCTGCCGGCTACGCCACAACCAGTTGGGGAACACTTCGGAATCACCTGCCGGGCTTGCTGGAACCACCTGCCGGTCATGCCAAAATCACCGGCCAACTACGCCAGTACCACTTGGCGGACACTGTGGAAACACCTGTCGGGCCGGCCGGAACCACATCTCAGACGTGCCAGAACCATGTGCATGAGATGCTGGAACCACACCCCGAACAGACGGAAAACACCTGCCAGACCCGTCTGAACAACCTGCCGAGCACGCCGGAGCCACCTGCTCGACTCGCCGGAACCACCTACCTGACATGCCCAAATCACCAGCCGGGTATGCCAGAACCACTTGGCGGACACTCCGGAATCATCTGCCGGACATGCCAGAACCAGCTCTCAGACACACCAGAACCACGTGCCGGAGACGCCGGAAGCACCTGCCAAGAACGTTGAACCACCTGCTCAACTCGCCTGAACCACCTGCCGGACATGCCAAAATCACCTGCCGACTATGCCAGAAACACTTGGCGAACACTCCGGAATCACTTGCCGGGCATGCAGGAACCACCTCTCAGACATGCCAGAACCACGTGCCAATGACCCCGGAAGCACCTGCCGAGCACGCCGGAACCACCTGCTCGACTCGCCAGAACCACCTGCCGGACACGCAAAAATCACCTGCCGGCTACGCCACAACCAGTTGGGGAACACTTCGGAATCACCTGCCGGGCTTGCTGGAACCACCTGCCGGTCATGCCAAAATCACCTGCCAACTACGCCAGTACCACTTGGCGGACACTGTGGAAACACCTGTCGGGCCGGCCGGAACCACATCTCAGACGTGCCAGAACCATGTGCATGAGATGCTGGAACCACACCCCGAACAGACGGAAAACACCTGCCAGACCCGTCTGAACAACCTGCCGAGCACGCCGGAGCCACCTGCTCGACTCGGCGGAACCACCTACCTGACATGCCCAAATCACCAGCCGGGTATGCCAGAACCACTTGGCGGACACTCCGGAATCATCTGCCGGACATGCCGGAACCAGCTCTCAGACACACCAGAACCACGTGCCGGAGACGCCGGAAGCACCTGCCGAGCATGCCGGAGCCACCTGCTCGACTCGCCAGAAACACCTGCCGGACACGCCAAAATCACCTGCCGGGTACGCCAGAACCACCTGGCGGACACTCCGAAACCAACTGTCGCGCATGCCGGAACCACCTCTCAGACGTGCCGTAAGCACGTGCCGGACACGCCGGAATCACCTACCCGACAGACCGGAACCACCTGCCGAGCACGCCGGAGCCACCTGTTCGACTCGCTGGAACCACCTGCCGGACAGGCCAATATCAACTGCTGGCTATGCCAGAACCACCTGGGGGACGGTCCGGAATCACCTGCCAGCCATGGCGGAACCACCTCTCAGACGTACCAGAACCACCTGCCGGAGAACCTGGAAACACGTCCTGGACAGTCTGGAACCACCTGCCGGCCAAGCCTGAACCACCTGCCAAGCACAACGGAACAACCTGCCAGACACGCCAAAATCACCTGCGTGTTATGCCAGAACCACTTGGAGGACTCTCTGGGATGACCTGCCGGGCATGCCGGAACCACCTCTCAGACGTGCCAGAACCATGTGGCGGACAGTCCGGAATCACCTGTTGGGCATGCGCAACCACCTCTGAGACGTACCAGAACCACATGCCGTGCAGGCTGGAACCACCTACCGGACAGACCGGAATCACCTTTCGGGCATGCCGGAACCACCTGTCAGATGTGCCAGAAACACGTGCCGGAGACGCCGGAAGCACCTGCCAAGCACGTTGGAACCACCTGCTCAACTCGCCTGAACCACCTGCCGGACATGCCAAAATCACCTGCCGACTATGCCAGAACCACTTGGCGAACACTCCGGAATCACTTGCCGGGCATGCAGGAACCACCTCTCAGACATGCCAGAACCCCGTGCCAATGACCCCGGAAGCACCAGCCGAGCACGCCGGAACCACCTGCTCGACTCGCCAGAACCACCTGCCGATCACGCAAAAATCACCTGCCGGCTACGCCACAACCAGTTGGTGAACACTTTGGAATCACCTGCCAGGCTTGCTGGAACCACCTGCCAGTCATGCCAAAATCACCTGCCAACTACGCCAGAACCGCTTGGCGGACACTGCGGAAACACCTGTCGGGCCGGCTGGAACCACATCTCAGACGTGCCAGAAACGTGTTCATGAGATGCTGGAACCACACCCCGAACAGACGGATACCACCTGCCAGAACCGCCTGAACCACCTGCTGAGCACGCCGGAACCACCTGCTCGACTCACCGGTACCACCTCCCTGACACGCCAAAATCACCTGCTGGGTATGCCAGAACCACTTGGCGGACACTCCGGAATCATCTGCCGGACATGCCGGAACCAGCTCTCAGACACACCAGAACCAAGTGCCGGAGACGCCGGAAGCACCTGCCGAGCATGCCGGAGCCACCTGCTCGACTCGCCAGAAACACCTGCCGGACACGCTAAAATCACCTGCCGGGTACGCCAGAACCACCTGGCGGACACTACGGAATCACTTGCCGCGCATGCCGGAACCACCTCTCAGACGTGCCGGAAGCATGTGCCAGACACGCTGGAAACACCTACCGGACAGACCGGAACCACCTGCCAAGAACGCCGGAGCCACCTGTTCGACTCGCTGGAACCACCTGCCGGACAGGCCAATATCAACTGCTGGCTATGCCAGAACCACCTGGGGGACGGTCCGGGATCACCTGCCAGCCATGGCGGAACCACCTCTCAGCCGTACCAGAACCACCTGCCGGAGAAGCTGGAAACACGTCCTGGACAGACTGGAACCACGTGACGGCCATGCCTGAACCACCTGCCGAGCTCGGCGGAACCACCTGCCGGACACGCCAAAATCACCTGCGGGCTACGCCAGAACCACTTGGACGACTCTCCGAAATGACCTGCCGGGCATGTTGGAACCACCTCTCAGACGTGCCAGAAGCACGTGGCGGACAGTCCGGAATCACCTGTTGGGCATACGCAACCACCTCTGAGACGTACCAGAACCACGTGCCGTGCACGCCGGAACCACCTACCGGACAGACCGGAATCAACTTTTGGGCATGCCGGAACCACCAGTCAGATGTGCCAGAAACACGTGCCGGAGACGCCGGAAGCACCTGCCGAGCACGTCGCAACCACCTGCTCAACTCGCCTGAACCACCTGCCGGACACGCCAAAATCACCTGCCCGCTACACCAGCACCACTTCGGGGACAAGCCGGAATCACGTGAGGGGCATGCCGGCACAGCCTCTCAGACTGAACCTCGTGCCGGACACCACAGAACCACCTGCCGGACAGACCGGAACCACCTGCCGGACACGCCGGAACCACCGGCTCGACCCGCCGGAACGACCGCTGGACATGCAAAATCACCTGCCGGCTACGCCGGAAACACTTGGCGAACACTCCGGAATCACCTGCCGGGCATGCCGGAACCACCTCTCAGATATGCCAGAACCACGTGCCAATGACCCCGGAAGCACCTGCCGAGCACGCCGGAACCACCTGCTCGACTCGCCAGAACCACCTGCCGGACACGCAAAAATCAACTGCCGGCTACGCCACAACCAGTTGGGGAACACTTCGGAATCACCTGCCGGGCTTGCTGGAACCACCTGCCGGTCATGCCAAAATCACCTGCCAACTACGCCAGTACCACTTGGCGGACACTGTGGAAACACCTGTCGGGCCGGCCGGAACCACATCTCAGACGTGCCAGAACCATGTGCATGAGATGCTGGAACCACACCCCGAACAGACGGAAAACACCTGCCAGACCCGTCTGAACAACCTGCCGAGCACGCCGGAGCCACCTGCTCGACTCGCCGGAACCACCTACCTGACATGCCCAAATCACCAGCCGGGTATGCCAGAACCACTTGGCGGACACTCCGGAATCATCTGCCGGACATGCCGGAACCAGCTCTCAGACACACCAGAACCACGTGCCGGAGACGCCGGAAGCACCTGCCGAGCATGCCGGAGCCACCTGCTCGACTCGCCAGAAACACCTGCCGGACACGCCAAAATCACCTGCCGGGTACGCCAGAACCACCTGGCGGACACTCCGAAACCAACTGTCGCGCATGCCGGAACCACCTCTCAGACGTGCCGGAAGCACGTGCCGGACACGCCGGAATCACCTACCCGACAGACCGGAACCACCTGCCGAGCACGCCGGAGCCACCTGTTCGACTCGCTGGAACCACCTGCGGACAGGCCAATATCAACTGCTGGCTATGCCAGAACCACCTGGGGGACGGTCCGGAATCACCTGCCAGCCATGGCGGAACCACCTCTCAGACGTACCAGAACCACCTGCCGGAGAAGCTGGAAACACGTCCTGGACAGTCTGGAACCACCTGCCGGCCAAGCCTGAACCAACTGCCAAGCACAACGGAACAACCTGCCAGACACGCCAAAATCACCTGCGTGTTATGCCAGAACCACTTGGAGGACTCTCTGGGATGACCTGCCGGGCATGCCGGAACCACCTCTCAGACGTGCCAGAACCATGTGGCGGACAGTCCGGAATCACCTGTTGGGCATGCGCAACCACCTCTGAGACGTACCAGAACCACATGCCGTGCAGGCTGGAACCACCTACCGGACAGACCGGAATCACCTTTCGGGCATGCCGGAACCACCTGTCAGATGTGCCAGAAACACGTGCCGGAGACGCCGGAAGCACCTGCCAAGCCCGTTGGAACCACCTGCTCAACTCGCCTGAACCACCTGCCGGACATGCCAAAATCACCTGCCGACTATGCCAGAACCACTTGGCGAACACTCCGGAATCACTTGCGGGGCATGCAGGAACCACCTCTCAGACATGCCAGAACCCCGTGCCAATGACCCCGGAAGCACCAGCCGAGCACGCCGGAACCACCTGCTCGACTCTCCAGAACCACCTGCCGATCACGCAAAAATCACCTGCCGGCTACGCCACAACCAGTTGGTGAACACTTTGGAATCACCTGCCAGGCTTGCTGGAACCACCTGCCAGTCATGCCAAACTCACCTGCCAACTACGCCAGAACCGCTTGGCGGACACTGCGGAAACACCTGTCGGGCCGGCTGGAACCACATCTCAGACGTGCCAGAAACGTGTTCATGAGATGCTGGAACCACACCCCGAACAGACGGATACCACCTGCCAGAACCGCCTGAACCACCTGCTGAGCACGCCGGAACCACCTGCTCGACTCACCGGTACCACCTCCCTGACACGCCAAAATCACCTGCTGGGTATGCCAGAACCACTTGGCGGACACTCCGGAATCATCTGCCGGACATGCCGGAACCAGCTCTCAGACACACCAGAACCAAGTGCCGGAGACGCCGGAAGCACCTGCCGAGCATGCCGGAGCCACCTGCTCGACTCGCCAGAAACACCTGCCGGACACGCTAAAATCACCTGCCGGGTACGCCAGAACCACCTGGCGGACACTACGGAATCACTTGCCGCGCATGCCGGAACCACCTCTCAGACGTGCCGGAAGCATGTGCCAGACACGCTGGAAACACCTACCGGACAGACCGGAACCACCTGCCAAGAACGCCGGAGCCACCTGTTCGACTCGCTGGAACCACCTGCCGGACAGGCCAATATCAACTGCTGGCTATGCCAGAACCACCTGGGGGACGGTCCGGGATCACCTGCCAGCCATGGCGGAACCACCTCTCAGCCGTACCAGAACCACCTGCCGGAGAAGCTGGAAACACGTCCTGGACAGACTGGAACCACGTGACGGCCATGCCTGAACCACCTGCCGAGCACGGCGGAACCACCTGCCGGACACGCCAAAATCACCTGCGGGCTACGCCAGAACCACTTGGACGACTCTCCGAAATGACCTGCCGGGCATGTTGGAACCACCTCTCAGACGTGCCAGAAGCACGTGGCGGACAGTCCGGAATCACCTGTTGGGCATACGCAACCACCTCTGAGACGTACCAGAACCACGTGCCGTGCACGCCGGAACCACCTACCGGACAGACCGGAATCAACTCTTGGGCATGCCGGAACCACCAGTCAGATGTGCCAGAAACACGTGCCGGAGACGCCGGAAGCACCTGCCGAGCACGTCGCAACCACCTGCTCAACTCGCCTGAACCACCTGCCGGACACGCCAAAATCACCTGCCCGCTACACCAGCACCACTTCGGGGACAAGCCGGAATCACGTGAGGGGCATGCCGGCACAGCCTCTCAGACTGAACCTCGTGCCGGACACCACAGAACCACCTGCCGGACAGACCGGAACCACCTGCCGGACACGCCGGAACCACCGGCTCGACCCGCCGGAACGACCGCTGGACATGCAAAATCACCTGCCGGCTACGCCGGAAACACTTGGCAAACACTCCGGAATCACCTGCCGGGCATGCCGGAACCACCTCTCAGATATGCCAGAACCACGTGCCAATGACCCCGGAAGCACCTGCCGAGCACGCCGGAACCACCTGCTCGACTCGCCAGAACCACCTGCCGGACACGCAAAAATCAACTGCCGGCTACGCCACAACCAGTTGGGGAACACTTCGGAATCACCTGCCGGGCTTGCTGGAACCACCTGCCGGTCATGCCAAAATCACCTGCCAACTACGCCAGTACCACTTGGCGGACACTGTGGAAACACCTGTCGGGCCGGCCGGAACCACATCTCAGACGTGCCAGAACCATGTGCATGAGATGCTGGAACCACACCCCGAACAGACGGAAAACACCTGCCAGACCCGTCTGAACAACCTGCCGAGCACGCCGGAGCCACCTGCTCGACTCGCCGGAACCACCTACCTGACATGCCAAAATCACCAGCCGGGTATGCCAGAACCACTTGGCGGACACTCCGGAATCATCTGCCGGACATGCCGGAACCAGCTCTCAGACACACCAGAACCACGTGCCGGAGACGCCGGAAGCACCTGCCGAGCATGCCGGAGCCACCTGCTCGACTCGCCAGAAACACCTGCCGGACACGCCAAAATCACCTGCCGGGTACGCCAGAACCACCTGGCGGACACTCCGAAACCAACTGTCGCGCATGCCGGAACCACCTCTCAGACGTGCCGGAAGCACGTGCCGGACACGCCGGAATCACCTACCCGACAGACCGGAACCACCTGCCGAGCACGCCGGAGCCACCTGTTCGACTCGCTGGAACCACCTGCCGGACAGGCCAATATCAACTGCTGGCTATGCCAGAACCACCTGGGGGACGGTCCGGAATCACCTGCCAGCCATGGCGGAACCACCTCTCAGACGTACCAGAACCACCTGCCGGAGAAGCTGGAAACACGTCCTGGACAGACTGGAACCACGTGACGGCCATGCCTGAACCACCTGCCGAGCACGGCGGAACCACCTGCCGGACACGCCAAAATCACCTGCGGGCTACGCCAGAACCACTTGGACGACTCTCCGAAATGACCTGCCGGGCATGTTGGAACCACCTCTCAGACGTGCCAGAAGCACGTGGCGGACAGTCTGGAATCACCTGTTGGGCATACGCAACCACCTCAGAGACGTACCAGAACCACGTGCCGTGCACGCCGGAACCACCTACCGGACAGACCGGAATCAACTTTTGGGCATGCCGGAACCACCAGTCAGATATGCCAGAAACACGTGCCGGAGACGCCGGAAGCACCTGCCGAGCACGTCGCAACCACCTGCTCAACTCGCCTGAACCACCTGCCGGACACGCCAAAATCACCTGCCCGCTACACCAGCACCACTTCGGGGACAAGCCGGAATCACGTGAGGGGCATGCCGGCACAGCCTCTCAGACTGAACCTCGTGCTGGACACCACAGAACCACCTGCCGGACAGACCGGAACCACCTGCCGGACACGCCGGAACCACCGGCTCGACCCGCCGGAACGACCGCTGGACATGCAAAATCACCTGCCGGCTACGCCGGAAACACTTGGCGAACACTCCGGAATCACCTGCCGGGCATGCCGGAACCACCTCTCAGATATGCCAGAACCACGTGCCAATGACCCCGGAAGCACCTGCCGAGCACGCCGGAACCACCTGCTCGACTCGCCAGAACCACCTGCCGGACACGCAAAAATCACCTGCCGGCTACGCCACAACCAGTTGGGGAACACTTCGGAATCACCTGCCGGGCTTGCTGGAACCACCTGCCGGTCATGCCAAAATCACCTGCCAACTACGCCAGTACCACTTGGCGGACACTGTGGAAACACCTGTCGGGCCGGCCGGAACCACATCTCAGACGTGCCAGAACCATGTGCATGAGATGCTGGAACCACACCCCGAACAGACGGAAAACACCTGCCAGACCCGTCTGAACAACCTGCCGAGCACGCCGGAGCCACCTGCTCGACTCGGCGGAACCACCTACCTGACATGCCCAAATCACCAGCCGGGTATGCCAGAACCACTTGGCGGACACTCCGGAATCATCTGCCGGACATGCCGGAACCAGCTCTCAGACACACCAGAACCACGTGCCGGAGACGCCGGAAGCACCTGCCGAGCATGCCGGAGCCACCTGCTCGACTCGCCAGAAACACCTGCCGGACACGCCAAAATCACCTGCCGGGTACGCCAGAACCACCTGGCGGACACTCCGAAACCACCTGTCGCGCATGCCGGAACCACCTCTCAGACGTGCCGGAAGCACGTGCCGGACACGCCGGAATCACCTACCGGACAGACCGGAACCACCTGCCGAGCACGCCGGAGCCACCTGTTCGACTCGCTGGAACCACCTGCGGACAGGCCAATATCAACTGCTGGCTATGCCAGAACCACCTGGGGGACGGTCCGGAATCACCTGCCAGCCATGGCGGAACCACCTCTCAGACGTACCAGAACCACCTGCCGGAGAAGCTGGAAACACGTCCTGGACAGTCTGGAACCACCTGCCGGCCAAGCCTGAACCCCCTGCCAAGCACAATGGAACAACCTGCCAGACACGCCAAAATCACCTGCGTGTTATGCCAGAACCACTTGGAGGACTCTCTGGGATGACCTGCCGGGCATGCCGGAACCACCTCTCAGACGTGCCAGAACCATGTGGCGGACAGTCCGGAATCACCTGTTGGGCATGCGCAACCACCTCTGAGACGTACCAGAACCACATGCCGTGCAGGCTGGAACCACCTACCGGACAGACCGGAATCACCTTTCGGGCATGCCGGAACCACCTGTCAGATGTGCCAGAAACACGTGCCGGAGACGCCGGAAGCACCTGCCAAGCACGTTGGAACCACCTGCTCAACTCGCCTGAACCACCTGCCGGACATGCCAAAATCACCTGCCGACTATGCCAGAACCACTTGGCGAACACTCCGGAATCACTTGCGGGGCATGCAGGAACCACCTCTCAGACATGCCAGAACCCCGTGCCAATGACCCCGGAAGCACCAGCCGAGCACGCCGGAACCACCTGCTCGACTCGCCAGAACCACCTGCCGATCACGCAAAAATCACCTGCCGGCTACGCCACAACCAGTTGGTGAACACTTTGGAATCACCTGCCAGGCTTGCTGGAACCACCTGCCAGTCATGCCAAAATCACCTGCCAACTACGCCAGAACCGCTTGGCGGACACTGCGGAAACACCTGTCGGGCCGGCTGGAACCACATCTCAGACGTGCCAGAAACGTGTTCATGAGATGCTGGAACCACACCCCGAACAGACGGATACCACCTGCCAGAACCGCCTGAACCACCTGCTGAGCACGCCGGAACCACCTGCTCGACTCACCGGTACCACCTCCCTGACACGCCAAAATCACCTGCTGGGTATGCCAGAACCACTTGGCGGACACTCCGGAATCATCTGCCGGACATGCCGGAACCAGCTCTCAGACACACCAGAACCAAGTGCCGGAGACGCCGGAAGCACCTGCCGAGCATGCCGGAGCCACCTGCTCGACTCGCCAGAAACACCTGCCGGACACGCTAAAATCACCTGCCGGGTACGCCAGAACCACCTGGCGGACACTACGGAATCACTTGCCGCGCATGCCGGAACCACCTCTCAGACGTGCCGGAAGCATGTGCCAGACACGCTGGAAACACCTACCGGACAGACCGGAACCACCTGCCAAGAACGCCGGAGCCACCTGTTCGACTCGCTGGAACCACCTGCCGGACAGGCCAATATCAACTGCTGGCTATGCCAGAACCACCTGGGGGACGGTCCGGGATCACCTGCCAGCCATGGCGGAACCACCTCTCAGCCGTACCAGAACCACCTGCCGGAGAAGCTGGAAACACGTCCTGGACAGACTGGAACCACGTGACGGCCATGCCTGAACCACCTGCCGAGCTCGGCGGAACCACCTGCCGGACACGCCAAAATCACCTGCGGGCTACGCCAGAACCACTTGGACGACTCTCCGAAATGACCTGCCGGGCATGTTGGAACCACCTCTCAGACGTGCCAGAAGCACGTGGCGGACAGTCCGGAATCACCTGTTGGGCATACGCAACCACCTCTGAGACGTACCAGAACCACGTGCCGTGCACGCCGGAACCACCTACCGGACAGACCGGAATCAACTTTTGGGCATGCCGGAACCACCAGTCAGATGTGCCAGAAACACGTGCCGGAGACGCCGGAAGCACCTGCCGAGCACGTCGCAACCACCTGCTCAACTCGCCTGAACCACCTGCCGGACACGCCAAAATCACCTGCCCGCTACACCAGCACCACTTCGGGGACAAGCCGGAATCACGTGAGGGGCATGCCGGCACAGCCTCTCAGACTGAACCTCGTGCCGGACACCACAGAACCACCTGCCGGACAGACCGGAACCACCTGCCGGACACGCCGGAACCACCGGCTCGACCCGCCGGAACGACCGCTGGACATGCAAAATCACCTGCCGGCTACGCCGGAAACACTTGGCAAACACTCCGGAATCACCTGCCGGGCATGCCGGAACCACCTCTCAGATATGCCAGAACCACGTGCCAATGACCCCGGAAGCACCTGCCGAGCACGCCGGAACCACCTGCTCGACTCGCCAGAACCACCTGCCGGACACGCAAAAATCAACTGCCGGCTACGCCACAACCAGTTGGGGAACACTTCGGAATCACCTGCCGGGCTTGCTGGAACCACCTGCCGGTCATGCCAAAATCACCTGCCAACTACGCCAGTACCACTTGGCGGACACTGTGGAAACACCTGTCGGGCCGGCCGGAACCACATCTCAGACGTGCCAGAACCATGTGCATGAGATGCTGGAACCACACCCCGAAGAGACGGAAAACACCTGCCAGACCCGTCTGAACAACCTGCCGAGCACGCCGGAGCCACCTGCTCGACTCGCCGGAACCACCTACCTGACATGCCCAAATCACCAGCCGGGTATGCCAGAACCACTTGGCGGACACTCCGGAATCATCTGCCGGACATGCCGGAACCAGCTCTCAGACACACCAGAACCACGTGCCGGAGACGCCGGAAGCACCTGCCGAGCATGCCGGAGCCACCTGCTCGACTCGCCAGAAACACCTGCCGGACACGCCAAAATCACCTGCCGGGTACGCCAGAACCACCTGGCGGACACTCCGAAACCAACTGTCGCGCATGCCGGAACCACCTCTCAGACGTGCCGGAAGCACGTGCCGGACACGCCGGAATCACCTACCCGACAGACCGGAACCACCTGCCGAGCACGCCGGAGCCACCTGTTCGACTCGCTGGAACCACCTGCCGGACAGGCCAATATCAACTGCTGGCTATGCCAGAACCACCTGGGGGACGGTCCGGAATCACCTGCCAGCCATGGCGGAACCACCTCTCAGACGTACCAGAACCACCTGCCGGAGAAGCTGGAAACACGTCCTGGACAGTCTGGAACCACCTGCCGGCCAAGCCTGAACCAACTGCCAATCACAACGGAACAACCTGCCAGACACGCCAAAATCACCTGCGTGTTATGCCAGAACCACTTGGAGGACTCTCTGGGATGACCTGCCGGGCATGCCGGAACCACCTCTCAGACGTGCCAGAACCATGTGGCGGACAGTCCGGAATCACCTGTTGGGCATGCGCAACCACCTCTGAGACGTACCAGAACCACATGCCGTGCAGGCTGGAACCACCTACCGGACAGACCGGAATCACCTTTCGGGCATGCCGGAACCACCTGTCAGATGTGCCAGAAACACGTGCCGGAGACGCCGGAAGCACCTGCCAAGCCCGTTGGAACCACCTGCTCAACTCGCCTGAACCACCTGCCGGACATGCCAAAATCACCTGCCGACTATGCCAGAACCACTTGGCGAACACTCCGGAATCACTTGCCGGGCATGCAGGAACCACCTCTCAGACATGCCAGAACCCCATGCCAATGACCCCGGAAGCACCAGCCGAGCACGCCGGAACCACCTGCTCGACTCTCCAGAACCACCTGCCGATCACGCAAAAATCACCTGCCGGCTACGCCACAACCAGTTGGTGAACACTTTGGAATCACCTGCCAGGCTTGCTGGAACCACCTGCCAGTCATGCCAAACTCACCTGCCAACTACGCCAGAACCGCTTGGCGGACACTGCGGAAACACCTGTCGGGCCGGCTGGAACCACATCTCAGACGTGCCAGAAACGTGTTCATGAGATGCTGGAACCACACCCCGAACAGACGGATACCACCTGCCAGAACCGCCTGAACCACCTGCTGAGCACGCCGGAACCACCTGCTCGACTCACCGGTACCACCTCCCTGACACGCCAAAATCACCTGCTGGGTATGCCAGAACCACTTGGCGGACACTCCGGAATCATCTGCCGGACATGCCGGAACCAGCTCTCAGACACACCAGAACCAAGTGCCGGAGACGCCGGAAGCACCTGCCGAGCATGCCGGAGCCACCTGCTCGACTCGCCAGAAACACCTGCCGGACACGCTAAAATCACCTGCCGGGTACGCCAGAACCACCTGGCGGACACTACGGAATCACTTGCCGCGCATGCCGGAACCACCTCTCAGACGTGCCGGAAGCATGTGCCAGACACGCTGGAAACACCTACCGGACAGACCGGAACCACCTGCCAAGAACGCCGGAGCCACCTGTTCGACTCGCTGGAACCACCTGCCGGACAGGCCAATATCAACTGCTGGCTATGCCAGAACCACCTGGGGGACGGTCCGGGATCACCTGCCAGCCATGGCGGAACCACCTCTCAGCCGTACCAGAACCACCTGCCGGAGAAGCTGGAAACACGTCCTGGACAGACTGGAACCACGTGACGGCCATGCCTGAACCACCTGCCGAGCACGGCGGAACCACCTGCCGGACACGCCAAAATCACCTGCGGGCTACGCCAGAACCACTTGGACGACTCTCCGAAATGACCTGCCGGGCATGTTGGAACCACCTCTCAGACGTGCCAGAAGCACGTGGCGGACAGTCCGGAATCACCTGTTGGGCATACGCAACCACCT
Organism: Equus przewalskii; assembly: GCF_037783145.1. Taxonomy (NCBI): domain Eukaryota; kingdom Metazoa; phylum Chordata; class Mammalia; order Perissodactyla; family Equidae; genus Equus; species Equus przewalskii. The sequence continues at coordinate 26,213 of NW_027227733.1, read as the reverse complement.
CTGAGACGTACCAGAACCACGTGCCGTGCACGCCGGAACCACCTACCGGACAGACCGGAATCAACTTTTGGGCATGCCGGAACCACCAGTCAGATGTGCCAGAAACACGTGCCGGAGACGCCGGAAGCACCTGCCGAGCACGTCGCAACCACCTGCTCAACTCGCCTGAACCACCTGCCGGACACGCCAAAATCACCTGCCCGCTACACCAGCACCACTTCGGGGACAAGCCGGAATCACGTGAGGGGCATGCCGGCACAGCCTCTCAGACTGAACCTCGTGCCGGACACCACAGAACCACCTGCCGGACAGACCGGAACCACCTGCCGGACACGCCGGAACCACCGGCTCGACCCGCCGGAACGACCGCTGGACATGCAAAATCACCTGCCGGCTACGCCGGAAACACTTGGCAAACACTCCGGAATCACCTGCCGGGCATGCCGGAACCACCTCTCAGATATGCCAGAACCACGTGCCAATGACCCCGGAAGCACCTGCCGAGCACGCCGGAACCACCTGCTCGACTCGCCAGAACCACCTGCCGGACACGCAAAAATCAACTGCCGGCTACGCCACAACCAGTTGGGGAACACTTCGGAATCACCTGCCGGGCTTGCTGGAACCACCTGCCGGTCATGCCAAAATCACCTGCCAACTACGCCAGTACCACTTGGCGGACACTGTGGAAACACCTGTCGGGCCGGCCGGAACCACATCTCAGACGTGCCAGAACCATGTGCATGAGATGCTGGAACCACACCCCGAACAGACGGAAAACACCTGCCAGACCCGTCTGAACAACCTGCCGAGCACGCCGGAGCCACCTGCTCGACTCGCCGGAACCACCTACCTGACATGCCCAAATCACCAGCCGGGTATGCCAGAACCACTTGGCGGACACTCCGGAATCATCTGCCGGACATGCCGGAACCAGCTCTCAGACACACCAGAACCACGTGCCGGAGACGCCGGAAGCACCTGCCGAGCATGCCGGAGCCACCTGCTCGACTCGCCAGAAACACCTGCCGGACACGCCAAAATCACCTGCCGGGTACGCCAGAACCACCTGGCGGACACTCCGAAACCAACTGTCGCGCATGCCGGAACCACCTCTCAGACGTGCCGGAAGCACGTGCCGGACACGCCGGAATCACCTACCCGACAGACCGGAACCACCTGCCGAGCACGCCGGAGCCACCTGTTCGACTCGCTGGAACCACCTGCCGGACAGGCCAATATCAACTGCTGGCTATGCCAGAACCACCTGGGGGACGGTCCGGAATCACCTGCCAGCCATGGCGGAACCACCTCTCAGACGTACCAGAACCACCTGCCGGAGAAGCTGGAAACACGTCCTGGACAGTCTGGAACCACCTGCCGGCCAAGCCTGAACCACCTGCCAAGCACAACGGAACAACCTGCCAGACACGCCAAAATCACCTGCGTGTTATGCCAGAACCACTTGGAGGACTCTCTGGGATGACCTGCCGGGCATGCCGGAACCACCTCTCAGACGTGCCAGAACCATGTGGCGGACAGTCCGGAATCACCTGTTGGGCATGCGCAACCACCTCTGAGACGTACCAGAACCACATGCCGTGCAGGCTGGAACCACCTACCGGACAGACCGGAATCACCTTTCGGGCATGCCGGAACCACCTGTCAGATGTGCCAGAAACACGTGCCGGAGACGCCGGAAGCACCTGCCAAGCACGTTGGAACCACCTGCTCAACTCGCCTGAACCACCTGCCGGACATGCCAAAATCACCTGCCGACTATGCCAGAACCACTTGGCGAACACTCCGGAATCACTTGCCGGGCATGCAGGAACCACCTCTCAGACATGCCAGAACCCCGTGCCAATGACCCCGGAAGCACCAGCCGAGCACGCCGGAACCACCTGCTCGACTCGCCGGAACCACCTGCCGATCACGCAAAAATCACCTGCCGGCTATGCCGCAACCAGTTGGTGAACACTTTGGAATCACCTGCCAGGCTTGCTGGAACCACCTGCCAGTCATGCCAAAATCACCTGCCAACTACGCCAGAACCGCTTGGCGGACACTGCGGAAACACCTGTCGGGCCGGCTGGAACCACATCTCAGACGTGCCAGAAACGTGTTCATGAGATGCTGGAACCACACCCCGAACAGACGGATACCACCTGCCAGAACCGCCTGAACCACCTGCTGAGCACGCCGGAACCACCTGCTCGACTCACCGGTACCACCTCCCTGACACGCCAAAATCACCTGCTGGGTATGCCAGAACCACTTGGCGGACACTCCGGAATCATCTGCCGGACATGCCGGAACCAGCTCTCAGACACACCAGAACCAAGTGCCGGAGACGCCGGAAGCACCTGTCGAGCATGCCGGAGCCACCTGCTCGACTCGCCAGAAACACCTGCCGGACACGCCAAAATCACCTGCCGGGTATGCCAGAACCACCTGGCGGACACTACGGAATCACCTGCCGCGCATGCCGGAACCACCTCTCAGACGTGCCGGAAGCACGTGCCAGACACGCCGCAAACACCTACCGGACAGACCGGAACCACCTGCCAAGAACGCCGGAGCCACCTGTTCGACTCCCTGGAACCACCTGCCGGACAGGCCAATATCAACTGCTGGCTATGCCAGAACCACCTGGGGGACAGTCCGGGATCACCTGCCAGCCATGGCGGAACCACCTCTCAGACGTACCAGAACCACCTGCCGGAGAAGCTGGAAACACGTCCTGGACAGACTGGAACCACGTGACGGCCATGCCTGAACCACCTGCCGAGCACGGCGGAACCACCTGCCGGACACGCCAAAATCACCTGCGGGCTACGCCAGAACCACTTGGACGACTCTCCGAAATGACCTGCCAGGCATGTTGGAACCACCTCTCAGACGTGCCAGAAGCACGTGGCGGACAGTCCGGAATTACCTGTTGGGCATACGCAACCACCTCTGAGACGTACCAGAACCACGTGCCGTGCACGCCGGAACCACCTACCGGACAGACCGGAATCAACTTTTGGGCATGCCGGAACCACCAGTCAGATGTGCCAGAAACACGTGCCGGAGACGCCGGAAGCACCTGCCGAGCACGTCGCAACCACCTGCTCAACTCACCTGAACCACCTGCCGGACACGCCAAAATCACCTGCCCGCTACACCAGCACCACTTCGGGGACAAGCCGGAATCACGTGGGGGCATGCCGGCACAGCCTCTCAGACTGAACCTCGTGCCAGACACCACAGAACCACCTGCCGGACAGACCGGAACCACCTGCCGGACACGCCGGAACCACCGGCCCAACGACCGCTGGACATGCAAAATCACCTGCCGGCTACGCCGGAAACACTTGGCGAACACTCCGGAATCACCTGCCGGGCATGCCGGAACCACCTCTCAGATATGCCAGAACCACGTGCCAATGACCCCGGAAGCACCTGCCGAGCACGCCGGAACCACCTGCTCGACTCGCCAGAACCACCTGCCGGACACGCAAAAATCACCTGCCGGCTACGCCACAACCAGTTGGGGAACACTTCGGAATCACCTGCCGGGCTTGCTGGAACCACCTGCCGGTCATGCCAAAATCACCTGCCAACTACGCCAGTACCACTTGGCGGACACTGTGGAAACACCTGTCGGGCCGGCCGGAACCACATCTCAGACGTGCCAGAACCATGTGCATGAGATGCTGGAACCACACCCCGAACAGACGGAAAACACCTGCCAGACCCGTCTGAACAACCTGCCGAGCACGCCGGAGCCACCTGCTCGACTCGCCGGAACCACCTACCTGACATGCCCAAATCACCAGCCGGGTATGCCAGAACCACTTGGCGGACACTCCGGAATCATCTGCCGGACATGCCGGAACCAGCTCTCAGACACACCAGAACCACGTGCCGGAGACGCCGGAAGCACCTGCCGAGCATGCCGGAGCCACCTGCTCGACTCGCCAGAAACACCTGCCGGACACGCCAAAATCACCTGCCGGGTACGCCAGAACCACCTGGCGGACACTCCGAAACCACCTGTCGCGCATGCCGGAACCACCTCTCAGACGTGCCGGAAGCACGTGCCGGACACGCCGGAATCACCTACCGGACAGACCGGAACCACCTGCCGAGCACGCCGGAGCCACCTGTTCGACTCGCTGGAATGCCGGGGTCCCGCCCCGGCGGAGTCCAGGTTCCTGAGGGATGGACGGCGTCGGCGCGATGAGGGAAGGGGAAAATAAATGGGATGTGAGACTTGGGTTGGTTTTAGCACGTCCGACTTTACTGTGCACAAGTGTCGTTTATATATTTTTCAGGATTAGTACAGAAATAGTTTTACAAATATTCTCAGAGAGATAAGGAAGTAAGAAACGAGCACAAGAATATTTATTAGCATTCCATTCTATAGAGCATAAGGTTAATGATCGTCTTCTCTGCAATTAACTAGTGTTTGTTGTCTCTAAGCTAAAGGAGATAGGTACCTAGGCGTCTGTTGTAATTCATGGTAAAGTTAAATCAAAGAGAGAAGGTCCAGGCCTCCGGACAGGACAGCAGCCCGTCTGGTTACATCCTGGTGGAGCCATCCCTGCCTCCCTCAATCATTTACGCCATTAGTGTAGATGGTTAATGGGAACAAAAGGCGACTCCAGGGTGTCTTATCCCCAGGGCTATCTGCATTCTCAGCGGGCAGTTAAACATCTTTACTTTTTCGCGCCCTTTAGGGGCTGGAAGCATTCCTTTGTCTTTTAGATTGTAGAGCTAACGGTCCCTTAAGTACACTGCCAGAGAAAGTATCATATTGTTAGTAAAGTAAAGGGCTGAAAAGCTAAACTAAACTATATATCTTCAAGAATAAAAAAGAGAAATAAGTATACACATAACCTTGATAGAAAGCATGCATATAATTCAGAAAATATCGGGGGTGTTGGCCGGCCATTCTTCACCGAGGGGCATTCTTGCACCCCTCGGCCCTTCTACTCACCAATTATTTATTATTTATTGCTTTTAGGAGAAAACCTCTATAACATTTTAACAGAAAGCAGAAGGTCAAGAATAATATATAGATACTTCTTGATCAACCAATTAACCAACAAACTTAGAAGGGCGATGCATATGTATATTTAGACAAAGAACTGGAGGGAGAAGGAAACATTAAGCAGACAGAGGCCATAAACCTAATTCGACATCTTATTTGGGCAGGATTCCTTTCTGATGGTCTCAAATGGGACTGTGTGCTCCTCCATTAATTAACTGAAAAATATCTTGAAAGTTACCTGCAGGTGGTCACATTCTCTTACTATATCTAATTTTCCCAGGAGGTAGTGCCTCCCAAGCAGCCACCCAAAGGAGTGAAAACTGGAGGTAAAGAAAGGAAAAGGAATGAAGGGCAATTAGAAGCAGCACATGTTTCAGAACTGTGTGAGGGGCTGGCCGGTTATTCTTCACCAAGGGGCGGCCCTGCACCCCTCGGCGTTAATCGGCAGGACCCTGTCATACAGCCGATCAAATGATGTAGCCACGGCTCCGAGCACTGGAACCACCTGCCGGACAGGCCAATATCAACTGCTGGCTATGCCAGAACCACCTGGGGGACAGTCCGGGATCACCTGCCAGCCATGGCGGAACCACCTCTCAGACGTACCAGAACCACCTGCCGGAGAAGCTGGAAACACGTCCTGGACAGACTGGAACCACGTGACGGCCATGCCTGAACCACCTGCCGAGCACGGCGGAACCACCTGCCAGACACGCCAAAATCACCTGCGGGCCACGCCAGAACCACTTGGACGACTCTCCGAAATGACCTGCCGGGCATGTTGGAACCACCTCTCAGACGTGCCAGAAGCACGTGGCCGACAGTCCGGAATCACCTGTTGGGCATACGCAACCACCTCTGACACGTACCAGAACCACGTGCCGTGCACGCCGGAACCACCTACCGGACAGACCGGAATCAACTTTTGGGCATGTCGGACCCACCAGTCAGATGTGCCAGAAACACGTGCCGGAGACGCCGGAAGCACCTGCCCGCTACACCAGCACCACTTCGGGGACAAGCCGGAATCACGTGAGGGGCATGCCGGCACAGCCTCTCAGACTGAACCTCGTGCCGGACACCACAGAACCACCTGCCGGACAGACCGGAACCACCTGCCGCACACGCCGGAACCACCGGCTGGACCCGCCGGAAAGACCGCTGGACATGCAAAATCACCTGCCGGCTACGCCGGAAACACTTGGCGAACACTCCGGAATCACCTGCCGGGCATGCCGGAACCACCTCTCAGATATGCCAGAACCACGTGCCAATGACCCCGGAAGCACCTGCCGAGCACGCCGGAACCACCTGCTCGACTCGCCAGAACCACCTGCCGGACACGCAAAAATCACCTGCCGGCTACGCCACAACCAGTTGGGGAACACTTCGGAATCACCTGCCGGGCTTGCTGGAACCACCTGCCGGTCATGCCAAAATCACCTGCCAACTACGCCAGTACCACTTGGCGGACACTGTGGAAACACCTGTCGGGCCGGCCGGAACCACATCTCAGACGTGCCAGAACCATGTGCATGAGATGCTGGAACCACACCCCGAACAGACGGAAAACACCTGCCAGACCCGTCTGAACAACCTGCCGAGCACGCCGGAGCCACCTGCTCGACTCGCCGGAACCACCTACCTGACATGCCCAAATCACCAGCCGGGTATGCCAGAACCACTTGGCGGACACTCCGGAATCATCTGCCGGACATGCCGGAACCAGCTCTCAGACACAGCAGAACCAAGTGCCGGAGACGCCGGAAGCACCTGCCGAGCATGCCGGAGCCACCTGCTCGACTCGCCAGAAACACCTGCCGGACACGCCAAAATCACCTGCCGGGTTCGCCAGAACCACCTGGCGGACACTCCGAAATCACCTGTCGCACATGCCGGAAGCACATGCCGGACACACCGGAATCACCTACCGGACAGACCGGAACCACCTGCCGAGCACGCCGGAGCCACCTGTTCGACTCGCTGGAACCACCTGCCGGACAGGCCGATATTAACTGCTGGCTATGCCAGAACCCCATGGGGGACGGTCCGGAATCACCTGCCAGCCATGGCGGAACCACCTCTCAGACGTACCAGAACCACCTGCCGGAGAAGCTGGAAACACGTCCTGGACAGTCTGGAACCACCTGCCGGCCAAGCCTGAACCACCTGCCAAGCACAACGGAACAACCTGCCAGACACGCCAAAATCACCTGCGTGTTATGCCAGAACCACTTGGAGGACTCTCTGGGATGACCTGCCGGGCATGCCGGAACCACCTCTCAGACGTGCCAGAACCATATGGCGGACAGTCCGGAATCACCTGTTGGGCATGCGCAACCACCTCTGAGACGTACCAGAACCACATGCCGTGCATGCTGGAACCACCTACCGGACAGACCGGAATCACCTTTCGGGCATGCCGGAGCCACCAGTCAGATGTGCCAGAAACACGTGCCGGAGACGCCGGAAGCACCTGCCAAGCACGTTGGAACCACCTGCTCAACTCGCCTGAACCACCAGCCAGACATGCCAAAATCACCTGCCGACTATGCCAGAACCACTTGGCGAACACTCCGGAATCCCCCGCTACACCAGCACCACTTCGGGGACAAGCCGGAATCACGTGAGGGGCATGCCGGCACAGCCTCTCAGACTGAACCTCATGCCGGACACCACAGAACCACCTGCCGGACAGACCGGAACCACCTGCCGGACACGCCGGAACCACCGGCTTGACCCGCCGGAACGACCGCTGGACAAGCAAAATCACCTGCCGGCTACGCCGGAAACACTTGGCGAACACTCCGGAATCACCTGCCGGGCATGCCGGAACCACCTCTCAGATCCGCCGACTATACCAGAACCACTTGGCGAACACTCCGGAATCACTTGCCGGGCATGCAGGAACCACCTCTCAGGCATGCCAGAACCCCGTGCCAATGACCCCGGAAGCACCAGCCGAGCACGCCGGAACCACCTGCTCGACTCGCCAGAACCACCTGCCGATTACGCAAAAATCACCTGCCGGCTACGCCACAACCAGTTGGTGAACACTTTGGAATCACCTGCCAGGCTTGCTGGAACCACCTGCCGGTCATGCCAAAATCACCTGCCAACTACGCCAGAACCGCTTGGCGTACACTGCGGAAACACCTGTCGGGCCGGCTGGAACCACATCTCAGACGTGCCAGAAACGTGTTCATGAGATGCTGGAACCACACCCCGAACAGACGGATACCACCTGCCAGAACCGCCTGAACCACCTGCTGAGCATGCCGGAACCACCTGCTCGACTCACCGGTACCACCTCCCTGACACGCCAAAATCACCTGCTGGGTATACCAGAACCACTTGGCGGACACTCCGGAATCATCTGCCGGACATGCCGGAACCAGGTCTCAGACACACCAGAACCAAGTGCCGGAGACGCCGGAAGCACCTGCCGAGCATGCCGGAGCCACCTGCTCGACTCGCCAGAAACACCTGCCGGACACGCGAAAATCACCTGCCGGGTACGCCAGAACCACCTGGCGGACACTCCGAAACCACCTGTCGTGCATGCCGGAACCACCTCTCAGACGTGCCGGAAGCACGTGCCGGACACGCCAGAATCACCTACCGGACAGACCGGAACCACCTGCCGAGCACGCCGGAGCCACCTGTTCGACTCGCTGGAACCACCTGCCGGACAGGCCAATATCAACTGCTGGCTATGCCAGAACCACCTGGGGGACGGTCTGGAATCGCCTGCCAGCCATGGCGGAACCACCTCTCAGACGTACCAGAACCACCTGCCGGAGAAGCTGGAAACACGTCCTGGACAGTCTGGAACCACCTGCCGGCCAAGCCTGAACCACCTGCCAAGCACAACGGAACAACCTGCCAGACACGCCAAAATCACCTGCGTGTTATGCCAGAACCACTTGGAGGACTCTCTGGGATGACCTGCCGGGCATGCCGGAACCACCTCTCAGACGTGCCAGAACCATGTGGCGGACAGTCCGGAATCACCTGTTGGGCATGCGCAGCCACCTCTGAGACATACCAGAACCACATGCCGTGCAGGCTGGAACCACCTACCGGACAGACTGGAATCACCTTTCGGGCATGCCGGAACCACCTGTCAGATGTGCAAGAAACACGTGCCGGAGACGCCGGAAGCACCTGCCAAGCACGTTGGAACCACCTGCTCAACTCGCCTGAACCACCTGCCGGACATGCCAAAATCACCTGCCGAGTATGCCAGAACCCCTTGGCGAACACTCCGGAATCACTTGCCGGGCATGCAGGAACCACCTCTCAGACATGCCAGAACCCCGTGCCAATGACCCTGGAAGCACCAGCCGAGCACGCCGGAACCACCTGCTCGACTCGCCAGAACCACCTGCCGATCACGCAAAAATCACCTGCCGGCTACGCCACAACCAGTTGGTGAACACTTTGGAATCACCTGCCAGGCTTGCTGGAACCACCTGCCGGTCATGCCAAAATCACCTGCCAACTACGCCAGAACCGCTTGGCGGACACTGCGGAAACACCTGTCGGGCCGGCTGGAACCACATCACAGACGTGCCAGAAACGTGTTCATGAGATGCTGGAACCACACCCTGAACAGACGGATACCACCTGCCAGAACCGCCTGAACCACCTGCTGAGCACGCCGGAACCACCTGCTCGACTCACCGGTACCACCTCCCTGACACGCCAAAATCACCTGCTGGGTATGCCAGAACCACTTGGCGGACACTCCGCAATCATCTGCCGGACATGCCGGAACCAGCTCTCAGACACACCAGAACCAAGTGCCGGAGACGCCGGAAGCACCTGCCGAGCATGCCGGAGCCACCTGCTCGACTCGCCAGAAACACCTGCCAGACACGCCAAAATCACCTGCCGGCTATGCCAGAACCACCTGGGGGACAGTCCGGGATCACCTGCCAGCCATGGCGGAACCACCTCTCAGACGTACCAGAACCACCTGCCGGAGAAGTTGGAAACACGTCCTGGACAGACTGGAACCACGTGACGGCCATGCCTGAACCACCTGCCGAGCACTGCGGAACCACCTGCCGGACACGCCAAAATCACCTGCGGGCTACGCCAGAACCACTTGGACGACTCTCCGAAATGACCTGCCGGGCATGTTGGAACCACCTCTCAGACGTGCCAGAAGCACGTGGCGGACAGTCCGGAATCACCTGTTGGGCATACGCAACCACCTCTGACACGTACCAGAACCACGTGCCGTGCACGCCGGAACCACCTACCGGACAGACCGGAATCACCTTTCGGGCATGCCGGAACCACCAGTCAGATGTGCCAGAAACACGTGCCGGAGACGCCGGAAGCACCTGCCCGCTACACCAGCACCACTTCGGGGACAAGCCGGAATCACGTGAGGGGCATGCCAGCACAGCCTCTCAGACTGAACCTCGTGCCGGACACCACAGAACCACCTGCCGGACAGACCGGAACCACCTGCCGGACACGCCGGAACCACCGGCTCGACCCGCCGGAATGACGCTGGACATGCAAAATCACCTGCCGGCTACGCCGGAAACACTTGGCGAACACTCCGGAATCACCTTTCGGGCATGCCGGAACCACCTGTCAGATGTGCCAGAAACACGTGCCGGAGACGCCGGAAGCACCTGCCAAGCACGTTGGAACCACCTGCTCAACTCGCCTGAACCACCTGCCGGACATGCCAAAATCACCTGCCGACTATGCCAGAACCACTTGGCGAACACTCCGGAATCACTTGCCGGGCATGCAGGAACCACCTCTCAGACATGCCAGAACAACGTGCCAATGACCCCGGAAGCACCAGCCGAGCACGCCGGAACCACCTGCTCGACTCGCCAGAACCACCTGCCGATCACGCAAAAATCACCTGCCGGCTACGCCACAACCAGTTGGTGAACACTTTGGAATCACCTGCCAGGCTTGCTGGAACCACCTGCCGGTCATGCCAAAATCACCTGCCAACTACGCCAGAACCGCTTGGCGGACACTGCGGTAACACCTGTCTGGCCGGCTGGAACCACATCTCAGACGTGCCAGAAACGTGTTCATGAGATGCTGGAACCACACCCCGAACAGACGGATACCACCTGCCAGAACCGCCTGAACCACCTGCTGAGCACGCCGGAACCACCTGCTCGACTCACCGGTACCACCTCCCTGACACGCCAAAATCACCGCTGGGTATGCCAGAACCACTTGGCGGACACTCCGGAATCATCTGCCGGACATGCCGGAAACAGCTCTCAGACACACCAGAACCAAGTGCCGAAGACGCCGGAAGCACCTGCCGAGCATGCCGGAGCCACCTGCTCGACTCGCCAGAAACACCTGCCGGACACCCCAAAATCACCTGCCGGGTACGCCAGAACCACCTGGCGGACACTGAGCAATCACCTGCCGCGCATGCTGGAACCACCTCTCAGACGTGCCGGAAGCACGTGCCGGACACGCCGGAAACACCTACCGGACAGACCGGAACCACCTGCCAAGAACGCCGGAGCCACCTGTTCGACTCGCTGGAACCACCTGCCGGACAGGCCAATATCAACTGCTGGCTATGCCAGAACCACCTGGGGGACAGTCCGGGATCACCTGCCAGCCATGGCGGAACCACCTCTCAGACGTACCAGAACCACCTGCCGGAGAAGCTGGAAACACGTCCTGGACAGACTGGAACCACGTGACGGCCATGCCTGAACCACCTGCCGAGCACGGCGGAACCACCTGCCGACACGCCAAAATCACCTGTGGGCTACGCCAGAACCACTTGGACGACTCTCCGAAATGACCTGCCGGGCATGTTGGAACCACCTCTCAGACGTGCCAGAAGCACGTGGCGGACAGTCCGGAATCACCTGTTGGGCATACGCAACCACCTCTGACACGTACCAGAACCACGTGCCGTGCACGCCGGAACCACCTACCGGACAGACCGGAATCAACTTTTGGGCATGCCGGAACCACCAGTCAGATGTGCCAGAAACACGTGCCAGAGACGCCGGAAGCACCTGCCGAGCACGTCACAACCACATGCTCAACTCGCCTGAACCACCTGCCGGACACGCCAAAATCACCTGCCCGCTACACCAGCACCACTCGGGGACAAGCCGGAATCACGTGAGGGGCATGCCGGCACAGCATCTCAGACTGAACCTCGTGCCGGACACCACAGAACCACCTGCCGGACAGACCGGAACCACCTGCCGGACACGCCGGAACCACCGGCTCGACCCGCCGGAACGACCGCTGGACATGCAAAATCACCTGCCGGCCAAGCCGGAAACACTTGGCGAACACTCCGGAATCACCCGCCGGGCATGCCGGAACCACCTCTCAGATATGCCAGAACCACGTGCCAATGACCCCGGAAGCACCTGCCGAGCACGCCGGAACCACCTGCTCGACTCGCCAGAACCACCTGCCGGACACGCAAAAATCACCTGCCGGCTACGCCACAACCAGTTGGGGAACACTTCGGAATCACCTGCCGGGCTTGCTGGAACCACCTGCCGGTCATGCCAAAATCACCTGCCAACTACGCCAGTACCACTTGGCGGACACTGTGGAAACACCTGTCGGGCCGGCCGGAACCACATCTCAGACGTGCCAGAACCATGTGCATGAGATGCTGGAACCACACCCCGAACAGACGGAAAACACCTGCCAGACCCGTCTGAACAACCTGCCGAGCACGCCGGAGCCACCTGCTCGACTCGCCGGAACCACCTACCTGACATGCCCAAATCACCAGCCGGGTATGCCAGAACCACTTGGCGGACACTCCGGAATCATCTGCCGGACATGCCGGAACCAGCTCTCAGACACAGCAGAACCAAGTGCCGGAGACGCCGGAAGCACCTGCCGAGCATGCCGGAGACACCTGCTCCACTCGCCAGAAACACCTGCCGGACACGCCAAAATCACCTGCCGGGTTCGCCAGAACCACATGGCGGACACTCCGAAATCACCTGTCGCACATGCCGGAAGCACATGCCGGACACACCGGAATCACCTACCGGACAGACCGGAACCACCTGCCGAGCACGCCGGAGCCACCTGTTCGACTCGCTGGAACCACCTGCCGGACAGGCCGATATTAACTGCTGGCTATGCCAGAACCCCATGGGGGACGGTCCGGAATCACCTGCCAGCCATGGCGGAACCACCTCTCAGACGTACCAGAACCACCTGCCGGAGAAGCTGGAAACACGTCCTGGACAGTCTGGAACCACCTGCCGGCCAAGCCTGAACCACCTGCCAAGCACAACGGAACAACCTGCCAGACACGCCAAAATCACCTGCGTGTTATGCCAGAACCACTTGGAGGACTCTCTGGGATGACCTGCCGGGCATGCCGGAACCACCTCTCAGACGTGCCAGAACCATATGGCGGACAGTCCGGAATCACCTGTTGGGCATGCGCAACCACCTCTGGGACGTACCAGAACCACATGCCGTGCATGCTGGAACCACGTACCGGACAGACCGGAATCACCTTTCGGGCATGCCGGAGCCACCTGTCAGATGTGCCAGAAACACGTGCCGGAGACGCCGGAAGCACCTGCCAAGCACGTTGGAACCACCTGCTCAACTCGCCTGAACCACCAGCCAGACATGCCAAAATCACCTGCCGACTATGCCAGAACCACTTGGCGAACACTCCGGAATCACTGGCCGGACATGCAGGAACCACCTCTCAGACATGCCAGAACCCCGTGCCAATGACCCCGGAAGCACCTGCCGAGCACGTCGCAACCACCTGCTCAACCCGCCTGAACCACCTACCGGACACGCCAAAATCACCTGCCCGCTACACCAGCACCACTTCGGGGACAAGCCGGAATCACGTGAGGGGCATGCCGGCACAGCCTCTCAGACTGAACCTCATGCCGGACACCACAGAACCACCTGCCGGACTAACCGGAACCACCTGCCGGACACGCCGGAACCACCGGCTTGACCCGCCGGAACGACCGCTGGACATGCAAAATCACCTGCCGGCTACGCCGGAAACACTTGGCGAACACTCCGGAATCACCTGCCGGGCATGCCGGAACCACCTCTCAGATATGCCAGAACCACGTGCCAATGACCCCGGAAGCACCTGCCGAGCACGCCGGAACCACCTGCTCGACTCGCCAGAACCACCTGCCGGACACGCAAAAATCACCTGCCGGCTACGCCACAACCAGTTGGGGAACACTTCGGAATCACCTGCCGGGCTTGCTGGAACCACCTGCCGGTCATGCCAAAATCACCTGCCAACTACGCCAGTACCACTTGGCGGACACTGTGGAAACACCTGTCGGGCCGGCCGGAACCACATCTCAGACGTGCCAGAACCATGTGCATGAGATGCTGGAACCACACCCTGAACAGACGGAAAACACCTGCCAGACCCGTCTGAACCACTTGCGGAGCACGCCGGAGCCACCTGCTCGACTCGAGGAACCACCAACCTGACATGCCAAAATCACCAGCCGGGTATGCCAGAACCACTTGGCGGACACTCCGGAATCATCTGCCGGACATGCCGGAACCAGCTCTCAGACACACCAGAACCACGTGCCGGAGACGCCGGAAGCACCTGCCGAGCATGCCGGAGCCACGTAATCGACTCGCCAGAAACACCTGCCGGACACGCGAAAATCACCTGCCGGGTACGCCAGAACCACCTGGCGGACACTCCGAAACCACCTGTCACGCATGCGGGAACCACCTCTCAGACGTGCCGGAAGCACGTGCCGGACACGCCGGAATCACCTACCGGACAGACCGGAACCACATGCCGAGCACGCCGGAGCCACCTGTTCGACTCGCTGGAACCACCTGCCGGACAGGCCAATATCAACTGCTGGCTATGCCAGAACCACCTGGGGGACGGTCCGCGATCACCTGCCAGCCATGGCGGAACCACCTCTCAGACGTACCAGAACCACCTGCCGGAGAAGCTGGAAACACGTCCTGGACAGTCTGGAACCACCTGCCGGCCAAGCCTGAACCACCTGCCAAGCACAACAGAACAACCTGCCAGACACGCCAAAATCACCTGCGTGTTATGCCAGAACCACTTGGAGGACTCTCTGGGATGACCTGCCGGGCATGCCGGAACCACCTCTCAGCCGTGCCAGAACCATGTGGCGGACAGTCCGGAATCACCTGCTCGGCATGCACCTCTGAGACGTACCAGAACCACATGCCGTGCAGGCTGGAACCACGTACCGGACAGACCGGAATCACCTTTCGGGCATGCCGGAACCACCTGTCAGATGTGCCAGAAACACGTGCCGGAGACGCCGGAAGCACCTGCCAAGCACATTGGAACCACCTGCTCAACTCGCCTGAACCACCTGCCGGACATGCCAAAATCACCTGCCGACTATGCCAGAACCACTTGGCGAACACTCCGGAATCACTTGCCGGGCATGCAGGAACCACCTCTCAGACATGCCAGAACCCCGTGCCAATGACCCCGGAAGCACCAGCCGAGCACGCCGGAACCACCTGCTCGACTCGCCAGAACCACCTGCCGATTACGCAAAAATCACCTGCCGGCTACGCCACAACCAGTTGGTGAACACTTTGGGATCACCTGCCAGGCTTGCTGGAACCACCTGCCGGTCATGCCAAAATCACCTGCCAACTACGCCAGAACCGCTTGGCGTACACTGCGGAAACACCTGTCGGGCCGGCTGGAACCACATCTCAGACGTGCCAGAAACGTGTTCATGAGATGCTGGAACCACACCCCGAACAGACGGATACCACCTGCCAGAACCGCCTGAACCACCTGCTGAGCACGCCGGAACCACCTGCTCGACTCACCGGTACCACCTCCCTGACACGCCAAAATCACCTGCTGGGTATACAAGAACCACTTGGCGGACACTCCGGAATCATCTGCCGGACATGCCGGAACCAGCTCTCAGACACACCAGAACCAAGTGCCGGAGACGCCGGAAGCACCTGCCGAGCATGCCGGAGCCACCTGCTCGACTCGCCAGAAACACCTGCCGGACACGCGAAAATCAACTGCCGGGTACGCCAGAACCACCTGGCGGACACTCCGAAACCACCTGTCGCGCATGCCGGAACCACCTCTCAGACGTGCCGGAAGCACGTGCCGGACACGCCGGAATCACCTACCGGACAGACCGGAACCACCTGCCGAGCACGCCGGAGCCACCTGTTCGACTCGCTGGAACCACCTGCCGGACAGGCCAATATCAACTGCTGGCTATGCCAGAACCACCTGGGGGACGGTCCGGAATCGCCTGCCAGCCATGGCGGAACCACCTCTCAGACGTACCAGAACCACCTGCCGGAGAAGCTGGAAACACGTCCTGGACAGTCTGGAACCACCTGCCGGCCAAGCCTGAACCACCTGCCAAGCACAACGGAACAACCTGCCAGACACGCCAAAATCACCTGCGTGTTATGCCAGAACCACTTGGAGGACTCTCTGGGATGACCTGCCGGGCATGCCGGAACCACCTCTCAGACGTGCCAGAACCATGTGGCAGACAGTCCGGAATCACCTGTTGGGCATGCGCAGCCACCTCTGAGACATACCAGAACCACATGCCGTGCAGGCTGGAACCACCTACCGGACAGACTGGAATCACCTTTCGGGCATGCCGGAACCACCTGTCAGATGTGCCAGAAACACGTGCCGGAGACGCCGGAAGCACCTGCCAAGCACGTTGGAACCACCTGCTCAACTCGCCTGAACCACCTGCCGGACATGCCAAAATCACCTGCTGACTATGCCAGAACCACTTGGCGAACACTCCGGAATCACTTGCCGGGCATGCAGGAAACACCTCTCAGACATGCCAGAACCCCGTGCCAATGACCCCGGAAGCACCAGCCGAGCACGCCGGAACCACCTGCTCGACTCGCCAGAACCACCTGCCGATCACGCAAAAATCACCTGCCGGCTACGCCACAACCAGTTGGTGAACACTTTGGAATCACCTGCCAGGCTTGCTGGAACCACCTGCCGGTCATGCCAAAATCACCTGCCAACTACGCCAGAACCGCTTGGCGGACACTGCGGAAACAACTGTCGGGCCGGCTGGAACCACATCTCAGACGTGCCAGAAACGTGTTCATGAGATGCTGGAACCACACCCTGAACAGACGGATACCACCTGCCAGAACCGCCTGAACCACCTGCTGAGCACGCCGGAACCACCTGCTCGACTCACCGGTACCACCTCCCTGACACGCCAAAATCACCTGCCGGCTATGCCAGAACCACCTGGGGGACAGTCCGGGATCACCTGCCAGCCATGGCGGAACCACCTCTCAGACGTACCAGAACCACCTGCCGGAGAAGTTGGAAACACGTCCTGGACAGACTGGAACCACGTGACGGCCATGCCTGAACCACCTGCCGAGCACGGCGGAACCACCTGCCGGACACGCCAAAATCACCTGCGGGCTACGCCAGAACCACTTGGACGACTCTCCGAAATGACCTGCCGGGCATGTTGGAACCACCTCTCAGACGTGCCAGAAGCACGTGGCGGACAGTCCGGAATCACCTGTTGGGCATACGCAACCACCTCTGACACGTACCAGAACCACGTGCCGTGCACGCCGGAACCACCTACCGGACAGACCGGAATCACCTTTCGGGCATGCCGGAACCACCAGTCAGATGTGCCAGAAACACGTGCCGGAGACGCCGGAAGCACCTGCCCGCTACACCAGCACCACTTCGGGGACAAGCCGGAATCACGTGAGGGGCATGCCGGCACAGCCTCTCAGACTGAACCTCGTGCCGGACACCACAGAACCACCTGACGGACAGACCGGAACCACCTGCCGGACACGCCGGAACCACCGGCTCGACCCGCCGGAACGACCGCTGGACATGCAAAATCACCTGCCGGCCAAGCCGGAAACACTTGGCGAACACTCCGGAATCACCTGCCGGGCATGCCGGAACCACCTCTCAGATATGCCAGAACCACGTGCCAATGACCCCGGAAGCACCTGCCGAGCACGTTGGAACCACCTGCTCAACTCGCCTGAACCATCTGCCGGATATGCCAAAATCACCTGCCGACTATGCCAGAACCACTTGGCGAACACTCCGGAATCACTTGCCGGGCATGCAGGAACCACCTCTCAGACATGCCAGAACCCCGTGCCAATGACCCCGGAAGCACCAGCCGAGCACGCCGGAACCACCTGCTCGACTCGCCAGAACCACCTGCCGATCACGCAAAAATCACCTGCCGGCTACGCCACAACCAGTTGGGGAACACTTCGGAATCACCTGCCGGACTTGCTGGAACCACCTGCCGGTCATGCCAAAATCACCTGCCAACTACGCCAGAACCGCTTGGCGGACACTGTGGAAACACCTGTCGGGCCGGCCGGAACCACATCTCAGACGTGCCAGAACCATGTGCATGAGATGCTGGAACCACACCCCGAACAGACGGATCCCACCTGCCAGAACCGCCTGAACCGCCTGCTGAGCACGCCGGAACCACCTGCTCGACTCACCGGTACCACCTCCCTGACACGCCAAAATCACCTGCTGGGTATGCCAGAACCACTTGGCGGACACTCCGGAATCATCTGCCGGACATTCCAGAACCAGCTGTCAGACACACCAGAACCCCGTGCCGGAGACGCCGGAAGCACCTGCCGAGCATGCCGGAGCCACCTGCTCGACTCGCCAGAAACACCTGCCGGACACGCCAAAATCACCTGCCGGGTATGCCAGAACCACCTGGCGGACACTACGGAATCACCTGCCGCGCATGCCGGAACCACCTCTCAGACGTGCCAGAAGCACGTGCCGGACACGCCGGAAACACCTACCGGAGAGACCGGAACCACCTGCCAAGAACGACGGAGCCACCTGTACGACTCGCTGGAACCACCTGCCGGACAGGCCAATATCAACTGCTGGCTATGCCAGAACCACCTGGGGGCAGTACAGGATCACCTGCCAGCCATGGCGGAACCACCTCTCAGACGTACCTGAAACACCTGCCGGAGAAGCTGGAAGCACGTCCTGGACAGACTGGAACCACGTGACGGCCATGCCTGAACCACCTGCCGAGCACGGCGGAACCACCTGCCGGACACGCCAAAATCACCTGCGGGCTACGCCAGAACCACTTGGACGACTCTCCGAAATGACCTGCCGGGCATGTTGGAACCACCTCTCAGACGTGCCAGAAGCACGTGGCGGACAGTCCGGAATCACCTGTTGGGCATACGCAACCACCTCTGACACGTACCAGAACCACGTGCCGTGCACGCCGGAACCACCTACCGGACAGACCGGAATCACCTTTCGGGCATGCCGGAACCACCAGTCAGATGTGCCAGAAACACGTGCCGGAGACGCCGGAAGCACCTGCCCGCTACACCAGCACCACTTCGGGGACAAGCCGGAATCACGTGAGGGGCATGCCGGCACAGCCTCTCAGACTGAACCTCGTGCCGGACACCACAGAACCACCTGCCGGACAGACCGGAACCACCTGCCGCACACGCCGGAACCACCGGCTCGACCCGCCGCAACGACGCTGGACATGCAAAATCACCTGCCGGCTATGCTGGAAACACTTGGCGAATACTCCGGAATCACCTGCCGGGCATGCCGGAACCACCTCTCAGATATGCCAGAACCACGTGCCAATGACCCCGGAAGCACCTGCCGAGCATGCCGGAACCACCTGCTCGACTTGCCGGAACCACCTGCCGGACACGCAAAAATCAGCTGCTGGCTACGCCACAACCAGTTGGGGAACACTTCGGAATCACCTGCCAGGCTTGCTGGAACCACCTTCCGGTCATGCCAATATCACCTGCCAACTACGCCAGTGCCACTTGGCGGACACTGTGGAAACACCTGTCGGGCCGGCCGGAACCACATCTCAGACGTGCCAGAACCATGTGCATGAGATGCTGGAACCACACCCCGAACAGACGGAAAACACCTGCCAGACCCGTCTGAACCACCTGCCGAGCACGCCGGAGCCACCTGCTCGACTCGAGGAACCACCTACCTGACATGCCAAAATCACCTGCTGGGTATGCCAGAACCACTTGTCGGACACTCCGGAATCATCTGCCGGACATGCCGGAACCAGCTCTCAGACACACCAGAACCACGTGCCGGAGACGCCGGAAGCACCTGCCGAGCATGCCGGAGCCGCCTGCTCGACTCGCCAGAAACACCTGCCGGACACGCGAAAATCACCTGCCGGGTACGCCAGAACCACCTGGCGGACACTCCGAAACCACCTGTCGCGCATGCCGGAACCACCTCTCAGACGTGCCGGAAGCACGTGCCGGACACGCCGGAATCACCTACCGGACAGACCGGCACCACCTGCCGAGCACGCCGGAGCCACCTGTTCGACTCGCTGGAACCACCTGCCGGACAGGCCAATATCAACTGCTGGCTATGCCAGAACCACCTGGGGGACGGTCCGGAATCACCTGCCAGCCATGGCGGAACCACCTCTCAGACGTCCAGAACCACCTGCCGGAGAAGCTGGAAACACGTCCTGGACAGTCTGGAACCACCTGCCGGCCAAGCCTGAACCACCTGCCAAGCACAACGGAACAACCTGCCAGACACGCCAAAATCACCTGCGTGTTATGCCAGAACCACTTGGAGGACTCTCTGGGATGACCTGCCGGGCATGCCGGAACCACCTCTCAGACGTGCCAGAACCATGTGGCGGACAGTCCGGAATCACCTGCTGGGCATGCGCAGCCACCTCTGAGACATACCAGAACCACATGCCGTGCAGGCTGGAACCACCTACCGGACAGACTGGAATCACCTTTCGGGCATGCCGGAACCACCTCCAGAACCACATGCCGTGCAGGCTGGAACCACCTACCGGACAGACCGGAATCACCTTTCGGGCATGCCGGAACCACCTGTCAGATGTGCCAGAAACACGTGCCGGAGACGCCGGAAGCACCTGCCAAGCACGTTGGAACCACCTGCTCAACTCGCCTGAACCACCTTCCGGACATGCCAAAATCACCTGCCCACTACGCCAGAACCACTTGGCGAACGCTCCAGAATCACTTGCCGGGCATGCAGGAACCACCTCTCAGACATGCCAGAACCCCGTGCCAATGACCCCGGAAGCACCAGCCGAGCACGCCGGAACCACCTGCTCGACTCGCCAGAACCACCTGCCGATCACGCAAAAATCACCTGCCGGCTACGCCACAACCAGTTGGTGAACACTTTGGAATCACCTGCCAGGCTTGCTGGAACCACCTGCCGGTCATGCCAAAATCACCTGCCAACTACGCCAGAACCGCTTGGCGGACACTGCGGAAACACCTGTCGGGCCGGCTGGAACCACATCACAGACGTGCCAGAAACGTGTTCATGAGATGCTGGAACCACACCCCGAACAGACGGATACCACCTGCCAGAACCGCCTGAACCACCTGCTGAGCACGCCGGAACCACCTGCTCGACTCACCGGTACCACCTCCCTGACACGCCAAAATCACCTGCTGGGTATGCCAGAACCACTTGGCGGACACTCCGCAATCATCTACCGGACATGCCGGAACCAGCTCTCAGACACACCAGAACCAAGTGCCGGAGACGCCGGAAGCACCTGCCGAGCATGCCGGAGCCACCTGCTCGACTCGCCAGAAACACCTGCCAGACACGCCGAAATCACCTGCCGGCTTTGCCAGAACCACCTGGGGGACAGTCCGGGATCACCTGCCAGCCATTTCGGAACCACCTCTCAGACGTACCAGAACCACCTGCCGGAGAAGTTGGAAACACGTCCTGGACAGACTGGAACCACGTGACGGCCATGCCTGAACCACCTGCCGAGCACGGCGGAACCACCTGCCGGACACGCCAAAATCACCTGCGGGCTACGCCAGAACCACTTGGACGACTCTCTGAAATGACCTGCCGGGCATGTTGGAACCACCTCTCAGACGTGCCAGAAGCACGTGGCGGACAGTCCGGAATCACCTGTTGGGCATACGCAACCACCTCTGACACGTACCAGAACCACGTGCCGTGCACGCCGGAACCACCTACCGGACAGACCGGAATCACATTTCGGGCATGCCGGAACCACCAGTCAGATGTGCCAGAAACATGTGCCGGAGACGCCGGAAGCACCTGCCCGCTACACCAGCACCACTTCGGGGACAAGCCGGAATCACGTGAGGGGCATGCCGGCACAGCCTCTCAGACTGAACGTCGTGCCGGACACCACAGAACCACCTGCCGGACAGACCGGAACCACCTGCCGGACACGCCGGAACCACCGGCTCGACCCGCCGGAACGACCGCTGGACATGCAAAATCACCTGCCGGCTACGCCGGAAACACTTGGCGAACACTCCGAAATCACCTGCCGGGCATGCCGGAACCACCTCTCAGATATGCCAGAACCACGTGCCAATGACCCCGGAAGCACCTGCCGAGCACGTTGGAACCACCTGCTCAACTCGCCTGAACCATCTGCCGGATATGCCAAAATCACCTGCCGACTATGCCAGAACCACTTGGCGAACACTCCGGAATCAACTGCCGGGCATGCAGGAACCACCTCTCAGACATGCCAGAACCCCGTGCCAATGACCCCGGAAGCACCAGCCGAGCACGCCGGAACCACCTGCTCGACTCGCCAGAACCACCTGCCGATCACGCAAAAATCACCTGCCGGCTACGCCACAACCAGTTGGGGAACACTTCGGAATCACCTGCCGGGCTTGCTGGAACGTCCTGTCGGTCATGCCAAAATCACCTGCCAACTACGCCAGAACCACTTGGCGGACACTGTGGAAACACCTGTCGGGCCGGCCGGAACCACATCTCAGACGTGCCAGAACCATGTGCATGTGATGCTGGAACCACAGCCCGAACAGACGGAAAACAGCTGCCAGACCCGTCTGAACAACCTGCCGAGCACGCCGGAGCCACCTGCTCGACTCGCCGAAACCACCTACCTTACACGCCAAAATCACCAGCCGGGTATGCCAGAACCACTTGGCGGACACTCCGGAATCATCTGCCGGACATGCCGGAACCAGCTCTCAGACACCCCAGAACCACGTGACGGAGACGCCGGAAGCACCTGCCGAGCATGCCGGAGCCACCTGCTCGACTTGCCAGAAACACCTGCCGGACACGGCAAAATCACCTGACGGGTACGCCAGAACCACCTGGCGGACACTACGGAATCACCTGCCGCGCATGCCAGAACCACCTCTCAGACGTGCCGGAAGCACGTGCCGGACACGCCGGAATCACCTACCGGACAGACCGGAACCACCTGCCGAGCACGCCGGAGCCACCTGTTCGACTCGCTGGAACCACCTGCCGGACAGGCCAATATCAACTGCTGGCTATGCCAGAACCACCTGGGGGACGGTCCGGAATCGCCTGCCAGCCATGGCGGAACCACCTCTCAGACGTACCAGAACCACCTGCCGGATAAGCTGGAAACACGTCCTGGACAGTCTGGAACCACCTGCCGGCCAAGCCTGAACCACCTGCCAAGCACAACGGAACAACCTGCCAGACACGCCAAAATCACCTGCGTGTTATGCCAGAACCACTTGGAGGACTCTCTGGGATGACCTGCCGGGCATGCCGGAACCACCTCTCAGACGTGCCAGAACCATGTGGCGGACAGTCCGGAATCACCTGTTGGGCATGCGCAGCCACCTCTGAGACATACCAGAACCACATGCCGTGCAGGCTGGAACCACCTACCGGACAGACTGGAATCACCTTTCGGGCATGCCGGAACCACCTGTCAGATGTGCCAGAAACACGTGCTGGAGACGCCGGAAGCACCTGCCAAGCACGTTGGAACCACCTGCTCAACTCGCCTGAACCACCTGCCGGACATGCCAAAATCACCTGCCGACTATGCCAGAACCACTTGGCGAACACTCCGGAATCACTTGCCGGGCATGCAGGAACCACCTCTCAGACATGCCAGAACCCCGTGCCAATGACCCCGGAAGCACCAGCCGAGCACGCCGGAACCACCTGCTCGACTCGCCAGAACCACCTGCCGATCACGCAAAAATCACCTGCCGGCTACGCCACAACCAGTTGGTGAACACTTTGGAATCACCTGCCAGGCTTGCTGGAACCACCTGCCGGTCATGCCAAAATCACCTGCCAACTACGCCAGAACTGCTTGGCGGACACTGCGGAAACACCTGTCGGGCCGGCTGGAACCACATCACAGACGTGCCAGAAACGTGTTCATGAGATGCTGGAACCACACCCCGAACAGACGGATACCACCTGCCAGAACCGCCTGAACCACCTGCTGAGCACGCCGGAACCACCTGCTCGACTCACCGGTACCACCTCCCTGACACGCCAAAATCACCTGCTGGGTATGCCAGAACCACTTGGCGGACACTCCGGAATCATCTGCCGGACATGCCGGAACCAGCTCTCAGACACCCCAGAACCACGTGACGGAGACGCCGGAAGCACCTGCCGAGCATGCCGGAGCCACCTGCTCGACTTGCCAGAAACACCTGCCGGACACGGCAAAATCACCTGACGGGTACGCCAGAACCACCTGGCGGACACTGAGCAATCACATGCCGCGCATGCCGGAACCACCTCTCAGACGTGCCGGAAGCACGTGCCGGACACGCCGGAAACACCTACCGGACAGACCGGAACCACCTGCCAAGAACGCCGGAGCCACCTGTTCGACTCGCTGGAACCACCTGCCGGACAGGCCAATATCAACTGCTGGCTATGCCAGAACCACCTGGGGGACAGACCAGGATCACCTGCCAGCCATGGCGGAACCACCTCTCACACGTACCAGAACCACCTGCCGGAGAAGCTGGAAACACGTCCTGGACAGACTGGAACCACGTGACGGCCATGCCTGAACCACCTGCCGAGCACGGCGGAACCACCTGCCGGACACGCCAAAATCACCTGCGGGCTACGCCAGAACCACTTGGACGACTCTCCGAAATGACCTGCCGGGCATGTTGGAACCACCTCTCAGACGTGCCAGAACCATGTGGCGGACAGTCCGGAATCACCTGCTGGGCATGCGCAACCACCTCTGAGACGTACCAGAACCACATGCCGTGCAGGCTGGAACCACCTACCGGACAGACCGGAATCACCTTTCGGGCATGCCGCAACCACCAGTCAGATGTGCCAGAAACACGTGCCGGAGACGCCGGAAGCACCTGCCAAGCACGTTGGAACCACCTGCTCAACTCGCCTGAACCACCTGCCGGACACGCCAAAATCACCTGCCCGCTACACCAGCACCACTTCGGGGACAAGCCGGAATCACGTGAGGGGCATGCCGGCACAGCCTCTCAGACTGAACCTCGTGCCGGACACCACAGAACCACCTGCCGGACAGACCGGAACCACCTGCCGCACACGCCGGAACCACCGGCTCGACCCGCCGGAACGACCGCTGGACATGCAAAATCACCTGCCGGCCACGCCGGAAACACTTGGCGAACACTCCGGAATCACCTGCCGGGCATGCCGGAACCACCTCTCAGATATGCCAGAACCACGTGCCAATGACCCCAGAAGCACCTGCCGAGCACGCCGGAACCACCTGCTCGACTCGCCAGAACCACCTGCCGGACACGCAAAAATCACCTGCCGGCTACGCCACAACCAGTTGGGGAACACTTCGGAATCACCTGCCGGGCTTGCTGGAACCACCTGCCGGTCATGCCAAAATCACCTGCCAACTACGCCAGTACCGCTTGGCGGACACTGTGGAAACACCTGTCTGGCCGGCCGGAACCACATCTCAGACGTGCCAGAACCATGTGCATGAGATGCTGGAACCACACCCCGAACAGACGGAAAACACCTGCCAGACCCGTCTGAACAACGTGCCGAGCACGCCGGAGCCACCTGCTCGACTCGCCGGAACCACCTACCTGACATGCCCAAATCACCAGCTGGGTATGCCAGAACCACTTGGCGGACACTCCGGAATCATCTGCCAGACATGCCGGAAACAGCTCTCAGATACACCAGAACCACGTGCCGGAGACGCCGGAAGCCCCTGCCGAGCATGCCGGAGCCACCTGCTCGACTCGCAAGAAACACCTCCAGGACACGCGAAAA
>NW_027227732.1:0-90896 GCF_037783145.1 Equus przewalskii | reverse complement strand
CCAGCACCACTTCGACACCGATCACGTGGGGCATGCCGGCACAGCCTCTCAGACTGAACCTCGTGCCGACACCACAAACCACCTGCCGACAGACCGGAACCACCTGCCGGACACGCCGGAACCACCGGCTCGACCCGCCGAACGACCGCTGGACATGCAAAATCACCTGCCGGCTACGCCGGAAACACTTGGCGAACACTCCGAATCACCTGCCGGGCATGCCGAACCACCTCTCAGATATGCCAGAACCACGTGCCAATGACCCCGAAGCACCTGCCGAGCACGCCGAACCACCTGCTCGACTCGCCAGAACCACCTGCCGACACGCAAAAATCACCTGCCGGCTACGCCACAACCAGTGGGAACACTTCGGAATCACCTGCCAGGCTTGCTGGAACCACCTGCCGGTCATGCCAAAATCACCTGCCAACTACGCCAGTACCACTTGGCGGACACTGGAAACACCTGTCGGGCCGGCCGGACCACATCTCAGACGTGCCAGACCATGTGCATGAGATGCTGGAACCACACCCCGAACAGCGAAAACACCTGCCAGACCCGTCTGAACAACCTGCCGAGCACGCCGAGCCACCTGCTCGACTCGCCGAACCACCTACCTGACATGCCCAAATCACCAGCCGGGTATGCCAGAACCACTTGGCGGACACTCCGAATCATCTGCCGGACATGCCGGAACCAGCTCTCAGACACACCAGAACCACGTGCCGGAGACGCCGGAAGCACCTGCCGAGCATGCCGAGCCACCTGCTCGACTCGCCAGAACACCTGCCGGACACGCCAAAATCACCTGCCGGGTACCGCCAGAACCACCTGGCGGACACTCCGAAGCCACCTGTCGCGCATGCCGAACCACCTCTCAGACGTGCCGAAGCACGTGCCGACACGCCGAATCACCTACCGGACAACCGAGACCACCTGCCGAGCACGCCGGAGCCACCTGTTCGACTCGCTGGAACCACCTGCCGGACAGCCAATATCAGACTGCTGGCTATGCCAGAACCACCTGGGGACGTCCGGATCACCTGCCAGCCATGGCGGAACCACCTCTCAGACGTACCAGAACCACCTGCCGGAGAAGCTGGAACACGTCCTGGACAGTCTGGAACCACCTGCCGGCCAGCCTGAACCACCTGCCAGCACAGCGGAACAACCTGCCAGACACGCCAAAATCACCTGCGTGCTATGCCAGAACCACTTGGAGGACTCTCCGGAATGACCTGCCGGGCATGCCGGAACCACCTCTCAGACGTGCCAGAAGCCATGTGGCGGACAGTCCGAGATCACCTGTTGGGCATGCGCAACCACCTCTGAGACGTACCCAGAGCCACATGCCGTGCAGGCTGGAACCACCTACCGGACAGACCGAATCACCTTCGGGCATGCCGAAACCACCTGTCAGATGTGCCCAGAACACGTGCCGGAGACGCCGAAGCACCTGCCAAGCACGTCGCGAACCACCTGCTCAACTCGCCTGAACCACCTGCCGGACATGCCCAAAATCACCTGCCGACTATCGCCAGAACCACTTGGCGAACACTCCGAGAATCACCTGCCGGGCATGCAGGAACCACCTCTCAGACATGCCAGAACCCCGTGCCAATGACCCCGGAAGCACCTAGCCGAGCACGCCGAGACCACCTGCTCGACTCGCCAGAACCACCTGCCGACACGCAAAAATCACCTGCCGGCTACGCCACAACCAGTTGGTGAACACTTCGGAATCACCTGCCAGGCTTGCTGGAACCACCTGCCGGTCATGCCAAAATCACCTGCCAACTACGCCAGAACCGCTTGGCGGACACTGCGAAACACCTGTCGGGCCGGCCGGAACCACATCTCAGACGTGCCAGAACCATGTGCATGAGATGCTGGAACCACACCCCGAACAACGGAAGCCACCTGCCAGAACCGCCTGAACCACCTGCCGAGCACGCCGAGCCACCTGCTCGACTCGCCGGTACCACCTCCCTGACATGCCCAAATCACCAGCTGGGTATGCCAGAACCACTTGGCGGACACTCCGGAATCATCTCCCGGACATGCCGGAACCAGCTCTCAGACACACCAGAACCACGTGCCGGAGACGCCGAAGCACCTGCCGAGCATGCCGGAGCCACCTGCTCGACTCGCCAGAACACCTGCCGGACACGCCAAAATCACCTGCCGGGTACCGCCAGAACCACCTGGCGGACACTCCGAAATCACCTGTCGCGCATGCCGGAACCACCTCTCAGACGTGCCGAAGCACGTGCCGACACGCCAGAATCACCTGCCGGACAGACCGAACCACCTGCCGAGCACGCCGGAGCCACCTGTTCGACTCGCTGGAACCACCTGCCGACAGGCCAATATGGACTGCTGGCTATGCCAGAACCACCTGGGGACAGTCCGAATCACCTGCCAGCCATGGCGGAACCACCTCTCAGACGTACCCAGAACCACCTGCCGGAGAAGCTGGAAACACGTCCTGGACAGTCTGGAACCACCTGCCGGCCAAGCCTGAACCACCTGCCAAGCACAACGGAACAACCTGCCAGACACGCCAAAATCACCTGCGTGTTATGCCAGAACCACTTGGAGACTCTCTGGGATGACCTGCCGGGCATGCCGGAACCACCTCTCAGACGTGCCAGAGCCATGTGGCGGCAGTCCGAATCACCTGTTGGGCATGCGCAACCACCTCTGAGAGCGTACCAGAACCACATGCCGTGCAGGCTGGAACCACCTACCGGACAAGACCGGAATCACCTTCGGGCATGCCGAGACCACCTGTCAGATGTGCCAGAACACCGTGCCGAGACGCCGAAGCACCTGCCAAGCACGTTGGAACCACCTGCTCAACTCGCCTGAACCACCTGCCGGACATGCCAAAATCACCTGCCGACTATGCCAGAACCACTTGGCGAACACTCCGGAATCACTTGCCGGGCATGCAGGAACCACCTCTCAGACATGCCAGAACCCCGTGCCAATGACCCCGAAGCACCAGCCGAGCACGCCGGAACCACCTGCTCGACTCGCCAGAACCACCTGCCGATCACGCAAAAATCACCTGCCGGCTACGCCACAACCAGTTGGTGAACACTTTGGAATCACCTGCCAGGCTTGCTGGAACCACCTGCCAGTCATGCCAAAATCACCTGCCAACTACGCCAGAACCGCTTGGCGGACACTGCGGAACACCTGTCGGGCCGGCTGGAACCACATCTCAGACGTGCCAGAACGTGTTCATGAGATGCTGGAACCACACCCCGAACAGCGGATACCACCTGCCAGAACCGCCTGAACCACCTGCTGAGCACGCCGGAGCCACCTGCTCGACTCACCGGTACCACCTCCCTGACACGCCAAAATCACCTGCTGGGTATGCCAGAACCACTTGGCGGACACTCCGGAATCATCTGCCGGACATGCCGGAACCAGCTCTCAGACACACCCAGAACCAAGTGCCGGAGACGCCGAAGCACCTGCCGAGCATGCCGGAGCCACCTGCTCGACTCGCCAGAACACCTGCCGGACACGCCAAAATCACCTGCCGGGTATCGCCAGAGCCCACCTGGCGGACACTCCGGAATCACCTGCCGCGCATGCCGGAACCACCTCTCAGACGTGCCGGAAGCACGTGCCGACACGCCGGAACACCTACCGGACAGACCGAACCACCTGCCAGAGCACGCCGGAGCCACCTGTTCGACTCGCTGGAACCACCTGCCGGACAGCCAATATCAGACTGCTGGCTATGCCAGAACCACCTGGGGACAGTCCGGATCACCTGCCAGCCATGGCGGAACCACCTCTCAGACGTACCAGAACCACCTGCCGGAGAAGCTGGAAACACGTCCTGGACAGACTCGAACCACGTGACGGCCATGCCTGAACCACCTGCCGAGCACGGCGAACCACCTGCCGGACACGCCAAAATCACCTGCGGGCTACGCCAGAACCACTTGGACGACTCTCCGAAATGACCTGCCGGGCATGTTGGAACCACCTCTCAGACGTGCCAGAAGCACGTGGCGGACAGTCCGAGATCACCTGTTGGGCATACGCAACCACCTCTGAGACGTACCAGAACCACGTGCCGTGCACGCCGGAACCACCTACCGGACAGACCGGAATCAACTTTGGGCATGCCGGAACCACCAGTCAGATGTGCCAGAACACCGTGCCGGAGACGCCGGAAGCACCTGCCGAGCACGTCGCAACCACCTGCTCAACTCGCCTGAACCACCTGCCGGACACGCCAAAATCACCTGCCCGCTACACCAGCACCACTCGGGGACAAGCCGGATCACGTGAGGGCATGCCGGCACAGCCTCTCAGACTGAACCTGGTGCCGGACACCACAGAACCACCTGCCGGACAGACCGGAACCACCTGCCGGACACGCCGGAACCACCGGCTCGACCCGCCGGAACGACCGCTGGACATGCAAAATCACCTGCCGGCTACGCCGGAAACACTCGGCGAACACTCCGAATCACCTGCCGGGCATGCCGAACCACCTCTCAGATATGCCAGAACCACGTGCCAATGACCCCGAAGCACCTGCCGAGCACGCCGGAACCACCTGCTCGACTCGCCAGAACCACCTGCCGGACACGCAAAAATCACCTGCCGGCTACGCCACAACCAGTTGGGAACACTTCGGAATCACCTGCCGGGCTTGCTGGAACCACCTGCCGGTCATGCCAAAATCACCTGCCAACTACGCCAGTACCACTTGGCGGACACTGTGGAAACACCTGTCGAGGCCGGCCGGAACCACATCTCAGACGTGCCAGAACCATGTGCATGAGATGCTGGAACCACACCCCGAACAGACGAAAACACCTGCCAGACCCGTCTGAACAACCTGCCGAGCACGCCGGAGCCACCTGCTCGACTCGCCGGAACCACCTACCTGACATGCCCAAATCACCAGCCGGGTATGCCAGAACCACTTGGCGGACACTCCGGAATCATCTGCCGGACATGCCGGAACCAGCTCTCAGACACACCAGAACCACGTGCCGGAGACGCCGAAGCACCTGCCGAGCATGCCGGAGCCACCTGCTCGACTCGCCAGAAACACCTGCCGGACACGCCAAAATCACCTGCCGGGTACGCCAGAACCACCTGGCGGACACTCCGAAATCACCTGTCGCGCATGCCGAACCACCTCTCAGACGTGCCGAAGCACGTGCCGGACACGCCGGAATCACCTACCGGACAGACCGGAACCACCTGCCGAGCACGCCGGAGCCACCTGTTCGACTCGCTGGAACCACCTGCCGGACAGGCCAATATCAGACTGCTGGCTATGCCAGAACCACCTGGGGGACGGTCCGGATCACCTGCCAGCCATGGCGGAACCACCTCTCAGACGTACCAGAACCACCTGCCGGAGAAGCTGGAAACACGTCCTGGACAGTCTGGAACCACCTGCCGGCCAAGCCTGAACCACCTGCCAAGCACAACGGAACAACCTGCCAGACACGCCAAAATCACCTGCGTGTTATGCCAGAACCACTTGGAGGACTCTCTGGGATGACCTGCCGGGCATGCCGGAACCACCTCTCAGACGTGCCAGAACCATGTGGCGGACAGTCCGAATCACCTGTTGGGCATGCGCAACCACCTCTGAGACGTACCCAGAACCACATGCCGTGCCAGGCTGGAACCACCTACCGGACAGACCGAATCACCTTCGGGCATGCCGGAACCACCTGTCAGATGTGCCAGAACACCGTGCCGGAGACGCCGAAGCACCTGCCAAGCACGTTGGAACCACCTGCTCAACTCGCCTGAACCACCTGCCGGACATGCCAAAATCACCTGCCGACTATGCCAGAACCACTTGGCGAACACTCCGGAATCACTTGCCGGGCATGCAGGAACCACCTCTCAGACATGCCAGAACCCCGTGCCAATGACCCCGGAAGCACCAGCCGAGCACGCCGGAACCACCTGCTCGACTCGCCAGAACCACCTGCCGATCACGCAAAAATCACCTGCCGGCTACGCCACAACCAGTTGGTGAACACTTTGGAATCACCTGCCAGGCTTGCTGGAACCACCTGCCAGTCATGCCAAAATCACCTGCCAACTACGCCAGAACCGCTTGGCGGACACTGCGGAAACACCTGTCGGGCCGGCTGGAACCACATCTCAGACGTGCCAGGAACGTGTTCATGAGATGCTGGAACCACACCCCGAACAGACGGATACCACCTGCCAGAACCGCCTGAACCACCTGCTGAGCACGCCGGAACCACCTGCTCGACTCACCGGTACCACCTCCCTGACACGCCAAAATCACCTGCTGGGTATGCCAGAACCACTTGGCGGACACTCCGGAATCATCTGCCGGACATGCCGGAACCAGCTCTCAGACACACCAGAACCAAGTGCCGGAGACGCCGGAAGCACCTGCCGAGCATGCCGGAGCCACCTGCTCGACTCGCCAGAAACACCTGCCGGACACGCCAAAATCACCTGCCGGGTACTGCCAGAACCACCTGGCGGACACTCCGGAATCACCTGCCGCGCATGCCGGAACCACCTCTCAGACGTGCCGGAAGCACGTGCCAGACACGCCGGAAACACCTACCGGACAGACCGGAACCACCTGCCAAGAACGCCGGAGCCACCTGTTCGACTCGCTGGAACCACCTGCCGGACAGCCAATATGAACTGCTGGCTATGCCAGAACCACCTGGGGGACAGTCCGGATCACCTGCCAGCCATGGCGGAACCACCTCTCAGACGTACCAGAACCACCTGCCGGAGAAGCTGGAAACACGTCCTGGACAGACTGGAACCACGTGACGGCCATGCCTGAACCACCTGCCGAGCACGGCGAACCACCTGCCGGACACGCCAAAATCACCTGCGGGCTACGCCAGAACCACTTGGACGACTCTCCGAAATGACCTGCCGGGCATGTTGGAACCACCTCTCAGACGTGCCAGAAGCACGTGGCGGACAGTCCGGAATCACCTGTTGGGCATGCGCAACCACCTCTGACACGTACCAGAACCACGTGCCGTGCACGCCGGAACCACCTACCGGACAGACCGGAATCAACTTTGGGCATGCCGGAACCACCAGTCAGATGTGCCAGAACACCGTGCCGAGACGCCGGAAGCACCTGCCGAGCACGTCGCAACCACCTGCTCAACTCGCCTGAACCACCTGCCGGACACGCCAAAATCACCTGCCCGCTACACCAGCACCACTCGGGGACAAGCCGGAATCACGTGAGGGGCATGCCGGCACAGCCTCTCAGACTGAACCTCGATGCCGGACACCACAGAACCACCTGCCGGACAGACCGGAACCACCTGCCGGACACGCCGGAACCACCGGCTCGACCCGCCGGAACGACCGCTGGACATGCAAAATCACCTGCCGGCTACGCCGGAAACACTTGGCGAACACTCCGAATCACCTGCCGGGCATGCCGGAACCACCTCTCAGATATGCCAGAACCACGTGCCAATGACCCGGAAGCACCTGCCGAGCACGCCGAACCACCTGCTCGACTCGCCAGAACCACCTGCCGGACACGCAAAAATCACCTGCCGGCTACGCCACAACCAGTTGGGGAACACTTGGAATCACCTGCCGGGCTTGCTGGAACCACCTGCCGGTCATGCCAAAATCACCTGCCAACTACGCCAGTACCACTTGGCGGACACTGTGGAAACACCTGTCGGGCCGGCCGAACCACATCTCAGACGTGCCAGAACCATGTGCATGAGATGCTGGAACCACACCCCGAACAGACGGAAAACACCTGCCAGACCCGTCTGAACAACCTGCCGAGCACGCCGGAGCCACCTGCTCGACTCGCCGGAACCACCTACCTGACATGCCCAAATCACCAGCCGGGTATGCCAGAACCACTTGGCGGACACTCCGGAATCATCTGCCGGACATGCCGGAACCAGCTCTCAGACACACCAGAACCACGTGCCGGAGACGCCGGAAGCACCTGCCGAGCATGCCGGAGCCACCTGCTCGACTCGCCAGAAACACCTGCCGGACACGCCAAAATCACCTGCCGGGTACGCCAGAACCACCTGGCGGACACTCCGAAACCACCTGTCGCGCATGCCGGAACCACCTCTCAGACGTGCCGGAAGCACGTGCCGGACACGCCGGAATCACCTCCGGACAGACCGGAACCACCTGCCGAGCACGCCGGAGCCACCTGTTCGACTCGCTGGAACCACCTGCCGGACAGGCCAATATCAACTGCTGGCTATGCCAGAACCACCTGGGGACGGTCCGGAATCACCTGCCAGCCATGGCGGAACCACCTCTCAGACGTACCAGAACCACCTGCCGGAGAAGCTGGAAACACGTCCTGGACAGTCTGGAACCACCTGCCGGCCAAGCCTGAACCACCTGCCAAGCACAACGGAACAACCTGCCAGACACGCCAAAATCACCTGCGTGTTATGCCAGAACCACTTGGAGGACTCTCTGGGATGACCTGCCGGGCATGCCGGAACCACCTCTCAGACGTGCCAGAACCATGTGGCGGACAGTCCGGAATCACCTGTTGGGCATGCGCAACCACCTCTGAGACGTACCAGAACCACATGCCGTGCAGGCTGGAACCACCTACCGGACAGACCGGAATCACCTTTCGGGCATGCCGGAACCACCTGTCAGATGTGCCAGAAACACGTGCCGGAGACGCCGGAAGCACCTGCCAAGCACGTTGGAACCACCTGCTCAACTCGCCTGAACCACCTGCCGGACATGCCAAAATCACCTGCCGACTATGCCAGAACCACTTGGCGAACACTCCGGAATCACTTGCCGGGCATGCAGGAACCACCTCTCAGACATGCCAGAACCCCGTGCCAATGACCCCGGAAGCACCAGCCGAGCACGCCGGAACCACCTGCTCGACTCGCCAGAACCACCTGCCGATCACGCAAAAATCACCTGCCGGCTACGCCACAACCAGTTGGTGAACACTTTGGAATCACCTGCCAGGCTTGCTGGAACCACCTGCCAGTCATGCCAAAATCACCTGCCAACTACGCCAGAACCGCTTGGCGGACACTGCGGAAACACCTGTCGGGCCGGCTGGAACCACATCTCAGACGTGCCAGAAACGTGTTCATGAGATGCTGGAACCACACCCCGAACAGACGGATACCACCTGCCAGAACCGCCTGAACCACCTGCTGAGCACGCCGGACCACCTGCTCGACTCACCGGTACCACCTCCCTGACACGCCAAAATCACCTGCTGGGTATGCCAGAACCACTTGGCGGACACTCCGGAATCATCTGCCGGACATGCCGGAACCAGCTCTCAGACACACCAGAACCAAGTGCCGGAGACGCCGGAAGCACCTGCCGAGCATGCCGAGCCACCTGCTCGACTCGCCAGAAACACCTGCCGGACACGCCAAAATCACCTGCCGGGTACGCCAGAACCACCTGGCGGACACTCCGGAATCACCTGCCGCGCATGCCGGAACCACCTCTCAGACGTGCCGGAAGCACGTGCCGGACACGCCGGAAACACCTACCGGACAGACCGGAACCACCTGCCAAGCACGCCGGAGCCACCTGTTCGACTCGCTGGAACCACCTGCCGGACAGGCCAATATCAACTGCTGGCTATGCCAGAACCACCTGGGGGACAGTCCGGAATCACCTGCCAGCCATGGCGGAACCACCTCTCAGACGTACCAGAACCACCTGCCGGAGAAGCTGGAAACACGTCCTGGACAGTCTGGAACCACCTGCCGGCCATGCCTGAACCACCTGCCAAGCACAGCGGAACCACCTGCCAGACACGCCAAAATCACCTGCGGGCTACGCCAGAACCACTTGGACGACTCTCCGAAATGACCTGCCGGGCATGCTGGAACCACCTCTCAGACGTGCCAGAAGCCATGTGGCGGACAGTCCGGAATCACCTGTTGGGCATGCGCAACCACCTCTGAGACGTACCAGAACCACGTGCCGTGCACGCCGGAACCACCTACACCGGACAATTGGGCATGCCGGAACCACCACAGTGTCGGAGAGCCGGAAGCACCTGCCGAGCACGTCGCAACCACCTGTCAACCGCCTGAACCACCTGCCGGACACGCCAAAATCACCTGCCCGCTACACCAGCACCACTCGGGACAAGCCGGAATCACGGGCATGCCGGCACAGCCTCACTGAACCTCGTGCCGGACACAGACACCTGCCGACAGCCGACCACCTGCCGACTCGCCGGAACCACCGGCCGGACATGCCAAAATCACCTGCCGACTATGCCAGAACCACTTGGCGAACACTCCGGAATCACCTGCCGGGCATGCAGGAACCACCTCTCAGACATGCCAGAACCACGTGCCAATGACCCCGGAAGCACCTGCCGAGCACGCCGGAACCACCTGCTCGACTCGCCAGAACCACCTGCCGATCACGCAAAAATCACCTGCCGGCTACGCCACAACCAGTTGGTGAACACTTTGGAATCACCTGCCAGGCTTGCTGGAACCACCTGCCAGTCATGCCAAAATCACCTGCCAACTACGCCAGAACCGCTTGGCGGACACTGTGGAAACACCTGTCGGGCCGGCTGGAACCACATCTCAGACGTGCCAGAACCATGTTCATGAGATGCTGGAACCACACCCGAACAGACGGAAACCACCTGCCAGAACCGTCTGAACCACCTGCTGAGCACGCCGGAGCCACCTGCTCGACTCACCGGTACCACCTCCCTGACACGCCAAAATCACCTGCTGGGTATGCCAGAACCACTTGGCGGACACTCCGGAATCATCTGCCGGACATGCCGGAACCAGCTCTCAGACACACCAGAACCACAGTGCCGGAGACGCCGGAAGCACCTGCCGAGCATGCCGGAGCCACCTGCTCGACTCGCCAGAAACACCTGCCGGACACGCCAAAATCACCTGCCGGGTACGCCAGAACCACCTGGCGGACACTCCGGAATCACCTGTCGCGCATGCCGGAACCACCTCTCAGACGTGCCGGAAGCACGTGCCAGACACGCCGGAATCACCTACCGGACAGACCGGAACCACCTGCCAAGCACGCCGGAGCCACCTGTTCGACTCGCTGGAACCACCTGCCGGACAGGCCAATATCAACTGCTGGCTATGCCAGAACCACCTGGGGGACGGTCCGGAATCACCTGCCAGCCATGGCGGAACCACCTCTCAGACGTACCAGAACCACCTGCCGGAGAAGCTGGAAACACGTCCTGGACAGTCTGGAACCACCTGCCGGCCAAGCCTGAACCACCTGCCAACCACAACGGAACAACCTGCCAGACACGCCAAAATCACCTGCGGGCTACGCCAGAACCACTTGGACGACTCTCCGAAATGACCTGCCGGGCATGTTGGAACCACCTCTCAGACGTGCCAGAAGCACGTGGCGGACAGTCCGGAATCACCTGTTGGGCATACGCAACCACCTCTGAGACGTACCAGAACCACGTGCCGTGCACGCCGGAACCACCTACCGGACAGACAGGAATCAACTCATGGGCATGCCGGAACCACCAGTCAGATGTGCCAGAAACACGTGCCGGAGACGCCAGAAGCACCTGCCGCTACACCAGCACCACTTCGGGGACAATCCGGAATCACGTGAGGGGCATGCCGGCACAGCCTCTCAGACTGAACCTCGTGCCGGACACCACAGAACCACCTGCCGGACAGACCGGAACCACCTGCCGGACACGCCGGAACCACCGGCTCGACCCGCCGGAACGACCGCTGGACATGCAAAATCACCTGCCGACTACGCCGAAACACTTGGCGAACACTCCGGAATCACCTGCCGGGCATGCCGGAACCACCTCTCAGATATGCCAGAACCACGTGCCAATGACCCGGAAGCACCTGCCGAGCACGCCGGAACCACCTGCTCGACTCGCCAGAACCACCTGCCGATCACGCAAAAATCACCTGCCGGCTACGCCACAACCAGTTGGTGAACACTTTGGAATCACCTGCCAGGCTTGCTGGAACCACCTGCCAGTCATGCCAAAATCACCTGCCAACTACGCCAGAACCGCTTGGCGGACACTGCGGAAACACCTGTCGGGCCGGCTGGAACCACATCTCAGACGTGCCAGAAACGTGTTCATGAGATGCTGGAACCACACCCCGAACAGACGGATACCACCTGCCAGAACCGCCTGAACCACCTGCTGAGCACGCCGGAACGACCTGCTCGACTCACCGGTACCACCTCCCTGACACGCCAAAATCACCTGCTGGGTATGCCAGAACCACTTGGCGGACACTCCAGAATCATCTGCCGGACATGCCGGAACCAGCTCTCAGACACACCAGAACCAAGTGCCGGAGACGCCGGAAGCACCTGCCGAGCATGCCAGAGCCACCTACTCGACTCGCCAGGAACACCTGCCGGACACGACAAAATAACCTGCCGGGAACGCCAGAACCACCTGGCGGACACTCCGGAATCACCTGCCGCGCATGCCGGAACCACCTCTCAGACGTGCCGGAAGCACGTGCCAGACACGCCGGAAACACCTACCGGACAGACCGGAACCACCTGCCAAGAACGCCGGAGCCACCTGTTCGACTCGCTGGAGCCACCTGCCGGACAGGCCAATATCAACTGCTGGCTATGCCAGAACCACCTGGGGGACAGCCCGGGATCACCTGCCAGCCATGGCGGAACCACCTCTCAGACGTACCAGAACCACCTGCCGGAGAAGCTGGAAACACGTCCTGGACAGACTGGAACCACGTGACGGCCATGCCTGAACCACCTGCCGAGCACGGCGGAACCACCTGCCGGACACGCCAAAATCACCTGCGGGCTACGCCAGAACCACTTGGACGACTCTCCGAAATGACCTGCCGGGCATGTTGGAACCACCTCTCAGACGTGCCAGAAGCACATGGCGGACAGTCCGGAATCACCTGTTGGGCATACGCAACCACCTCTGAGACGTACCAGAACCACGTGCTGTGCACGCCGGAACCACCTACCGGACAGACCGGAATCAACTCTTGGGCATGCCGGAACCACCAGTCAGATGTGCCAGAAACACGTGCCGGAGACGCCGGAAGCACCTTCCGAGCACGTCGCAACCACCTGCTCAACTCGCCTGAACCACCTGCCGGACACGCCAAAATCACCTGCCCGCTACACCAGCACCACTTCGGGGACAATCCGGAATCACGTGAGGGGCATGCCGGCACAGCCTCTCAGACTGAACCTCGTGCCGGACACCACAGAACCACATGCCGGACAGACCGGAACCACCTGCCGGACACGCCGGAACCACCGTCTCGACCCGCCGGAACGACCGCTGGACATGCAAAATCACCTGCCGGCTACGCCGGAAACACTTGGCGAACACTCCGGAATCACCTGCCGGGCATGCCGGAACCACCTCTCAGATATGCCAGAACCACGTGCCAATGACCCCGGAACCACCTGCCGAGCACGCCGGAACCACCTGCTCGACTCGCCAGAACCACCTGCCGATCACGCAAAAATCACCTGCCGGCTACGCCACAACCTGTTGGTGAACACTTTGGAATCACCTGCCAGGCTTGCTGGAACCACCTGCCGGTCATGCCAAAATCACCTGCCAACTACGCCAGTACCACTTGGCGGACACTGTGGAAACACGTGTCGGGCCGGCCGGAACCACATCTCAGACGTGCCAGAACCATGTGCATGAGATGCTGGAACCACACCCCGAACAGACGGAGAACACCTGCCAGCCACGTCTGAACAACCTGCCGAGCACGCCGGAGCCACCTGCTCGACTCGCCGGAACCATCTACCTGACATGCCCAAATCACCAGCCGGCTATGCCAGAACCACTTGGCGGACACTCCGGAATCATCTTCCAGACATGCCGGAACCAGCTCTCAGACACACCAGAACCACGTGCCGGAGACGCCGGAAGCACCTGCCGAGCATGCCGGAGCCACCTGCTCGACTCGC
The DNA here is from genome assembly GCF_037783145.1 of Equus przewalskii. Taxonomy (NCBI): domain Eukaryota; kingdom Metazoa; phylum Chordata; class Mammalia; order Perissodactyla; family Equidae; genus Equus; species Equus przewalskii. Next base: position 76,895 of record NW_027227732.1, on the reverse strand, counting down.
CAGAAACACCTGCCGGACACGCCAAAATCACCAGCCGTGTACGCCAGAACCACCTGGCGGACACTCCGAAATCACCTGTCGTGCATGCCGGAACCACCTCTCAGACGTGCCGGAAGCACGTGCCGGACAAGCCGGAATCACCTACCGGACAGACCGGAACCACCCGCCGAGCACGGCAGAGCCACCTGTTCGACTCACTGGAACCACCTGCCGGACAGGCCAATATCAACTGCTGGCTATGCCAGAACCATCTGGGGGACGGTCCGGAATCGCCTGCCAGCCATGGCGGAACCACCTCTCAGACGTACCAGAACCACCTGCCGGAGAAGCTGGAAACACGTCCTGGACAGTCTGGAACCACCTGCCGGCCAAGCCTGAACCACCAGCCAAGCACAACGGAACAACCTGCCAGACACGCCAATATCACCTGCGTGTTATGCCAGAACCACTTGGAGGACTCTCTGGGATGACCTGCTGGGCATGCCGGAACCACCTCTCAGACGTGCCAGAACCATGTGGCGGACAGTCCGGAATCACCTGTTGGGCATGCGCAACCACCTCTGAGACGTACCAGAACCACATGCCGTGCAGGATGGAACCACCTACCGGACAGACTGGAATCACCTTTCGTGCATGCCGGAACCACCTGTCGGATTTGCCAGAAACACGTGCCGGAGACGCCAGAAGCACCTGCCAAGCACGTGGAACCACCTGCTCAACTCGCCTGAACCACCTGCCAGACATGCCAAAATCACCTGCCGACTATGCCAGAAGTACTTGGCGAACACTCCGGAATCACTTGCCGGGCATGCAGGAACCACCTCTCAGACATGCCAGAACCCCGAGCCAATGACCCAGGAAGCACCAGCCGAGCACGCCGGAACCACCTGCTCGACTCGCCAGAACCACCTGCCGATCACGCAAAAATCACCTGCCAGCTACGCCACAACCAGTTGGTGAACACTTTGGAATCACCTGCCAGGCTTGCTGGAACCACCTGCCAGTCATGCCAAAATCACCTGCCAACTACGCCAGAACCGCTTGGCGGACACTGCGGAAACACCTGTCGGGCCGGCTGGAACCACATCTCAGACGTGCCAGAAACGTGTTCATGAGATGCTGGAACCACACCCCGAACAGACGGATACCACCTGCCAGAACCGCCTGAACCACCTGCAGAGCACGCCGGAACCACCTGCTCGACTCACCGGTACCACCTCCCTGACACGCCAAAATCACCTGCAGGGTATGCCAGAACCACTTGGCGGACACTCCGGAATCATCTGGCGGACATGCCGGAACCAGCTCTCAGACACACCAGAACAACGTGCCGGAGACGCCGGAAGCACCTGCCGAGCATGCCGGAGCCACCTGCTCGACTCGCCAGAAACACCTGCCGGACACGCCAAAATCACCTGCCGGGTATGCCAGAAACACCTGGCGGACACTACGGAATCACCTGCCGCGCATGCAGGAACCACCTCTCAGACGTGCCGGAAGCACGTGCCAGACACGCCGGAAACACCTACCGGACAGACCGGAACCACCTGCCAAGAACGCCGGAGCCACCTGTTCGACTCGCTGGAACCACCTGCCGGACAGGCCAATATCAACTGCTGGCTATGCCAGAACCACCTGGGGGACAGTCCGGGATCACCTGCCAGCCATGGCGGAACCACCTCTCAGACGTACCAGAACCACCTGCCGGAGAAGCTGGAAACACATCCTGGACAGACTGGAACCACGTGACGGCCATGCCTGAACCTCCTGCCGAGCACGGCGGAACCACCTGCCGGACACGCCAAAATCACCTGCGGGCTACGCCAGAACCACTTGGACGACTCTCCGAAATGACCTGCCGGGCATGTTGGAACCACCTCTCAGACGTGCCAGAAGCACGTGGCGGACAGTCCGGAATCACCTGTTGGGCATACGCAACCACCTCTGACACGTACCAGAACCACGTGCCGTGCACGCCGGAACCACCTACCGGACAGACCGGAATCAACTTTTGGGCATGCCGGAACCACCAGTCAGATGTGCCAGAAACACGTGCCGGAGACGCCGGAAGCACCTGCCGAGCAAGTCGCAACCACCTGCTCAACTCGCCTGAACCACCTGCCGGACACGTCAAAATCACCTGCCCGCTACACCAGCACCACTTCGGGGACAATCCGGAATCACGTGAGGGGCATGCCGGCACAGCCTCTCAGACTGAACCTCGTGCCGGACACCACAGAACCACCTGCCGGACTACCGGAACCACCTGCCGGACACGCCGGAACCACCGGCTGGACCCGCCGGAACGACCGCTGGACATGCAAAATCACCTGCCGGCTACGCCGGAAACACTTGGCGAACACGCCGGAATCACCTGCCGGGCATGCCGGAACCACCTCTCAGATATGCCAGAACCACGTGCCAATGACCCCGGAAGCACCTGACGAGCACGCCGGAACCACCTGCTCGACTCACCAGAACCACCTGCCGGACACGCAAAAATCACCAGCCGGCTACGCCACAACCAGTTGGGGAACACTTCGGAATCACCTGCCGGGCTTGCTGGAACCACCTGCCGGTCATGCCAAAATCACCTGCCTACTACGCCAGTACCACTTGGCGGACAGTGTGGAAACACCTGTCGGGCCGGCCGGAACCACATCTCAGACGTGCCAGAACCATGTGCATGAGATGCTGGAACCACACCCCGTACAGACGGAAAACACCTGCCAGACCCGTCTGAACAACCTGCCGAGCACGCCGGAGCCACCTGCTCTACTCGCCGGAACCACCTACCTGACATGCCCAAATCACCAGCCGGGTATGCCAGAACCACTTGGCGGACACTCCGGAATCATCTGCCGGACATGCCAGAACCAGCTCTCAGACACACCAGAACCACGTGCCGGAGACGCCGGAAGCACCTGCCGAGCATGCCGCAGCCACCTGCTCGACTCGCCAGAAACACCTGCCGGACACGCCAAAATCACCTGCCGGGTACGCCAGAACCACCTGGCGGACACTCTGAAACCACCTGTCGCGCATGCCGGAACCACCTCTCAGACGTGCCGGAAGCACGTGCCGGACACGCCGGAATCACCTACCGGACAGACCGGAACCACCTGCCGAGCACGCCGGAGCCACCTGTTCGACTCGCTGGAACCACCTGCCGGACAGGCCAATATCAACTGCTGGCTATGCCAGAACCACCTGGGGGAGGGTCCGGAATCACCTGCCAGCCATGGCGGAACCACCTCTCTGAAGTACCAGAACCACCTGCCGGAGAAGCTGGAAACACGTCCTGGACAGTCTGGAACCACCTGCCGGCCAAGCCTGAACCACCTGCCAAGCACAACGGAACAACCTGCCAGACACGCCAAAATCACCTGCGTGTTATGCCAGAACCACTTGGAGGACTCTCTGGGATGACCTGCTGGGCATGCCGGAAACACCTCTCAGACGTGCCAGAACCATGTGGCGGACAGTCCGGAATCACCTGTTGGGCATGCGCAACCACCTCTGAGACGTACCAGAACCACATGCCGTGCAGGCTGGAACCACCTACCGGACAGACCAGAATCACCTTTCGGGCATGCCGGAACCACCTGTCAGATGTGCCAGAAACACGTGCCGGAGACGCCGGAAGCACCTGCCAAGCACGTTGGAACCACCTGCTCAACTCGCCTGAACCACCTACCTGACATGCCCAAATCACCAGCCGGGTATGCCAGAACCACTTGGCGGACACTCCGGAATCATCTGCCGGACATGCCAGAACCAGCTCTCAGACACACCAGAACCACGTGCCGGAGACGCCGGAAGCACCTGCCGAGCATGCCGCAGCCACCTGCTCGACTCGCCAGAAACACCTGCCGGACACGCCAAAATCACCTGCCGGGTACGCCAGAACCACCTGGCGGACACTCTGAAACCACCTGTCGCGCATGCCGGAACCACCTCTCAGACGTGCCGGAAGCACGTGCCGGACACGCCGGAATCACCTACCGGACAGACCGGAACCACCTGCCGAGCACGCCGGAGCCACCTGTTCGACTCGCTGGAACCACCTGCCGGACAGGCCAATATCAACTGCTGGCTATGCCAGAACCACCTGGGGGAGGGTCCGGAATCACCTGCCAGCCATGGCGGAACCACCTCTCTGAAGTACCAGAACCACCTGCCGGAGAAGCTGGAAACACGTCCTGGACAGTCTGGAACCACCTGCCGGCCAAGCCTGAACCACCTGCCAAGCACAACGGAACAACCTGCCAGACACGCCAAAATCACCTGCGTGTTATGCCAGAACCACTTGGAGGACTCTCTGGGATGACCTGCTGGGCATGCCGGAAACACCTCTCAGACGTGCCAGAACCATGTGGCGGACAGTCCGGAATCACCTGTTGGGCATGCGCAACCACCTCTGAGACGTACCAGAACCACATGCCGTGCAGGCTGGAACCACCTACCGGACAGACCAGAATCACCTTTCGGGCATGCCGGAACCACCTGTCAGATGTGCCAGAAACACGTGCCGGAGACGCCGGAAGCACCTGCCAAGCACGTTGGAACCACCTGCTCAACTCGCCTGAACCACCTGCCGGACATGCCAAAATCACCTGCCGACTATGCCAGAACCACTTGGCGAACACTCCGGAATCACTTGCCGGGCATGCAGGAACCACCTCTCAGACATGCCAGAACCCCGAGCCAATGACCCCGGAAGCACCAGCCGAGCACGCCGGAACCACCTGCTCGACTCGCCAGAACCACCTGCCGATCACGCAAAAATCACCTGCTGGCTACGCCACAACCAGTTGGTGAACACTTTGGAATCACCTGCCAGGCTTGCTGGAACCACCTGCCAGTCATGCCAAAATCACCTGCCAACTACGCCAGAACCGCTTGGCGGACACTGCGGAAACACCTGTCGGGCCGGCTGGAACCACATCTCAGACGTGCCAGAAACGTGTTCATGAGATGCTGGAACCACACCCCGAACAGACGGATACCACCTGCCAGAACCGCCTGAACCACCTGCTGAGCATGCCGGAACCACCTGCTCGACTCACCGGTACCACCTCCCTGACACGCCAAAATCACCTGCTGGGTATGCCAGAACCACTTGGCGGACACTCCGGAATCATCTGCCGGACATGCCGGAACCAGCTCTCAGACACACCAGAACCACGTGCCAATTACCCCGGAAGCACCTGCCGAGCACGCCGGAACCACCTGCTCGACTCACCAGAACCACCTGCCGGACACGCAAAAATCACCTGCCGGCTACGCCACAACCAGTTGGGGAACACTTCGGAATCACCTGCCGGGCTTGCTGGAACCACCTGCCGGTCATGCCAAAATCACCTGCCAACTACGCCAGTACCACTTGGCAGACACTGTGGAAACACCTGTCGGGCCTGCCGGAACCACATCTCAGACGTGCCAGAACCATGTGCATGAGATGCTGGAACCACACACCGAACAGACGGAAAACACCTGCCAGACCCGTCTGAACAACCTGCCGAGCACGCCAGAGCCCCCTGCTCGACTCGCCAGAAACACCTGCTGGACGCGCCAAAATCACCTGCCGGGTATGCCAGAACCACTTGGCGGACACTCCGGAATCATCTTCCGGACATGCCGGAACCAGCTCTCAGACACACCAGAACAACGTGCCGGAGACGCCGGAAGCACCTGCCGAGCATGCCGCAGCCACCTGCTCGACTCGCCAGAAACACCTGCCGGACACGCCAATATCACCTGCCGGGTACGCCAGAACCACCTGGCCGACACTCCGAAATCACCTGTCGCGCATGCCGGAACCACCTCTCAGACGTGCCGGAAGCACGTGCCGGACACGCCGGAATCACCTACCGGACGGACCGGAACCACCTGCCGAGCACGCCGGAGCCACCTGTTCGACTCGCTGGAACCACCTGCCGTACAGGCCAATATCAACTGCTGGCTATGCCAGAACCACCTGGGGGACGGTCCGGAATCACCTGCCAGCCATGGCGGAACCACCTCTCAGACGTACCAGAGCCACCTGCCGGAGAAGCTGGAAACACGTCCTGGACAGTCTGGAACCACCTGCCGGCCAAGCCTGAACCACCTGCCAAGCACAACGGAACAACCTGCCAGACACGCAAAATCACCTGCGTGTTATGCCAGAACCACTTGGAGGACTCTCTGGGATGACCTGCCGGGCATGCCGGAACCACCTCTCAGACATGCCAAAACCATGTGGCGGACAGTCTGGAATCACCTGTTGGGCATGCGCAACCACCTCTGAGACGTACCAGAACCACATGCCGTGCAGGCTGGAACCACCTACCGGACAGACCGGAATCACCTTTCGGGCATGCCGGAACCACCTGTCAGATGTGCCAGAAACACGTGCCGGAGACGCCGGAAGCACCTGCCAAGCACGTTGGAACCACCTGCTCAACTCGCCTGAACCACCTGCCGGACATGCCAAAATCACCTGCCGACTATGCCAGAACCAATTGGCGAACACTCCGGAATCACTTGCCGGGCATGCAGGAACCACCTCTCAGACATGCCAGAACCCCGTGCCAATGACCCCGGAAGCACCTGCCGAGCACGCCGGAACCACATGCTCGACTCGCCAGAACCACCTGCCGATCACGCAAAAATCACCTGCCGGCTACGCCACAACCAGTTGGTGAACACTTTGGAATCACCTGCCAGGCTTGCTGGAACCACCTGCCAGTCATGCCAAAATCACCTGCCAACTACGCCAGAACCGCTTGGCGGACACTGCGGAAACACCTGTCGGGCCGGCTGGAACCACATCTCAGACGTGCCAGAAACGTGTTCATGAGATGCTGGAACCACACCCCGAACAGACGGATACCACCTGCCAGAACCGCCTGAACCACCTGCTGAGCACGCCGGAACCACCTACTCGACTCACTGGTACCACCTCCCTGACACGCCAAATTCACCTGCTGGGTATGCCAGAACCACTTGGCGGACACTCCGGAATCATCTGCCGGACATGCCGGAACCAGCTCTCAGACAGACCAGAACCAAGTGCCGGAGACGCCGGAAGCACCTGCCGAGCATGCCGGAGCCACCTGCTCGACTCGCCAGAAACACCTGCCGGACACGCCAAAATCACCTGCGGGCTACGCCAGAACCACTTGGACGACTCTCCGAAATGATCTGCCGGGCATGTTGGAACCACCTCTCAGACGTGCCAGAAGCACGTGGCGGACAGTCCGGAATCACCTGTTGGGCATACCCAACCACCTCTGAGACGTACCAGAACCACGTGCCGTGCACGCCGGAACCACCTACCGGACAGACCGGAATCAACTTTTGGGCATGCCGGAACCACCAGTCAGATGTGCCAGAAACACGTGCCGGAGATGCCGGAAGCACCTGCCGAGCACGTCGCAACCACCTGCTCAACTCGCCTGAACCACCTGCCGGACACGCCAAAATCACCTGCCCGCTACACCAGCACCACTTCGGGGACAATCCGGAATCACGTGAGGGGCATGCCGGCACAGCCTCTCAGACTGAACCTCGTGCCAGACTCCACAGAACCACCTGCCGGACAGACCGGAACCACCTGCTGGACACGCCGGAACCACCGGCTCGACCCGCCGGAACGACCGCTCGACATGCAAAATCACCTGCTGGCTATGCCGCAAAAACTTGGCTAACACTCCGGAATCACCAGACGGGCATGACGGAACCACCTCTCAGATATGCCAGAACCACGTGCCAAAGACCACGGAAGCACCAGCCGAGCACGCCGGAACCACCTTCTCGACTCACCAGAACCACCTGCCGATCACGCAAAAATCACCTGCCGGCTACGCCACAACCAGTTGGAGAACACTTTGCAATCACCTGCCAGGCTTGCTGGAACCACCTGCCAGTCATGCCAAAAGCACCTGCCAACTATGCCAGAACCGCTTGGCGGACACTGTGGAAACACCTGTCGGGCCGGCCGGAACCACATCTCAGACGTGCCAGAACCATGTGCATGAGATGCTGGAACCACACCCTGAACAGACGGAAAACACCTGCCAGACCCGTCTGAACAACCTGCCGAGCACGCCGGAGCCACCTGCTCGACTCGCCGGAACCACCTACCTGACATGCCCAAATCTCCAGCCGGGTATGCCAGAACCACTTTGCGGACACTCCGGAATCATCTGCCGGAGATGCCGGAACCAGCTCTCAGACACACAAGAACCAAGTGCCGGAGACGCCGGAAGGACCTGCCGAGCATGCCGGAGGCACATGCTCGACTCGCCAGAAACACCTGCCGGACACGCCAATATCACCTGCCGGGTACGCCAGAACCACCTGGTGGACACTCCGAAATCACCTGTCGCGCATGCCGGAACCACCTCTCAGACGTGCCGGAAGCACGTGCCGGACACGCCGGAATCACCTACCGGACGGACCGGAACCACCTGCCGAGCACGCCGGAGCCACCTGTTCGACTCGCTGGAACCACCTGCCGGACAGGCCAATATTAACTGCTGGCTATGCCAGAACCACCTGGGGGACGGTCCGGAATCACCTGCCAGCCATGGCGGAACCACCTCTCAGACGTACCAGAGCCACCTGCCGGAGAAGCTGGAAATACGTCCTGGACAGTCTGGAACCACCTGCCGGCCAAGCCTGAACCACCTGCCAAGCACAACGGAACAACCTGCCAGACACGCCAAAATCACCTGCGTGTTATGCCAGAACCACTTGGAGGACTCTCTGGGATGACCTGCCGGGCATGCCGGAACCACCTCTCAGACTTGCCAGAACCATGTGGCGGACAGTCCGCAATCACCTGTTGGGCATGCGCAACCACCTCTGAGACGTACCAGAACCACATGCCGTGCAGGCTGGAACCACCTACTTGACAGACCGGAATCACCTTTCGGGCATGCCGGAACCACCTGTCAGATGTGCCAGAAACACGTGCCGGAGACGCCGGAAGCACCTGCCAAGCACGTTGGAACCACCTGCTCAACTCGCCTGAACCACCTGCCGGACAGGCCAAAATCACCTGCCGACTATGCCAGAACCACTTGGCGAACACTCCGGAATCACTTGCCGGGCATGCAGGAACCACCTCTCAGACCTGCCAGAACCCCGTGCCAATGACCCCGGAAGCACCTGCCGAGCACGCCGGAACCACATGCTCGACTCGCCAGAACCACCTGCCGACCACGCAAAAATCACCTGCCGGCTACGCCACAACCAGTTGGTGAACACTTTGGAATCACCTGCCAGGCTTGCTGGAACCACCTGCCAGTCATGCCAAAATCACCTGCCAACTACGCCAGAACCGCTTGGCGGACACTGCGGAAACACCTGTCGGGCCGGCCGGAACCACATCTCAGACGTGCCAGAAACGTGTTCATTAGATGCTGGAACCACACCCCGAACAGACGGATACCACCTGCCAGAACCGCCGGAACCACCTGCTGAGCACGCGGGAACCACCTGCTCGACTCACCGGTACCACATGCTTGACACGCCAAAATCACCTGCTGGGTATGCCAGAACCACTTGGCGGACACTCCGGAATCATCTGCCGGACATGCCGGAACCAGCTCTCAGACACACCAGAACCAAGTGCTGGAGACGCCGGAAGCACCTGCCGAGCATGCCGGAGCCACCTGCTCGACTCGCCAGAAACACCTGCCGGACACGCCAAAATCACCTGCCGGGTATGCCAGAACCACCTGGCGGACACTACGGAATCACCTGCCGCGCATGCCGGAACCACCTCTCAGACGTGCCGGAAGCACGTGCCAGACACGCCGGAAACACCTACCGGACAGACCGGAACCACCTGCCAAGAACGCCGGAGCCACCTGTTCGACTCGCTGGAACCACCTGCCGGACAGGCCAATATCAACTGCTGGCTATGCCAGAACCACCTGGGGGACCGTCCGGGATCACCTGCCAGCCATGGCGGAACCACCTCTCAGACGTACCAGAACCACCTGCCGGAGAAGCTGGAAACACGTCCTGGACAGACTGGAACCACGCGACGGCCAAGCCTGAACCACCTGCCGAGCACGGCGGAACCACCTGCCGGACACGCCAAAATCACCTGCGGGCTACGCCAGAACCACTTGGACGACTCTCCGAAATGACCTGCCGGGCATGTTGGAACCACCTCTCAGACGTGCCAGAAGCACGTGGCGGACAGTCCGGAATCACCTGTTGGGCATACGCAACCACCTCTGAGACGTACCAGAACCACGTGCCGTGCACGCCGGAACCACCTACCGGACAGACCGGAATCAACTCTTGGGCATGCCGGAACCACCAGTCAGATGTGCCAGAAACACGTGTCGGAGACGCCGGAAGCACCTGCCGAGGACGTCGCAACCACCTGCTCAACTCGCCTCAACCACCTGCCGGACACGCCAAAATCACCTGAGCGCAACACCAGCACAACTTCGGGGACAAGCCGGAATCACGTGAGGGGCATGCCTGCACAGCCTCTCAGACTGAACCTCGTGCCGGACACCACAGTACCACCTGCCGGACAGACCGGAACCACCTGCCGGACACGCCGGAACCACCGGCTCGACCCGCCGGAAAGACCGCTGGACATGCAAAATCACCTGCCGGCTACGCCGCAAACACTTGGCGAACACTCCGGAATCACCTGCCGGGCATGCCGGAACCACCTCTCAGATATGCCAGAACCACGTGCCAATGACCCCGGAAGCACCTGCCGAGCACGCCGGAACCACCTGCTCGACTCGCCAGAACCACCTGCCGGACACGCAAAAATCACCTGCCGGCTACGCCAGAACCACCTGGCGGACACTCCGAAATCACCTGCCGGGCTTGCTGGAACCACCTGCTGGTCATGCCAAAATCGCCCGCCTACTACGCCAGTACCACTTGGCGGACAGTGTCTAAACACCTGTCGGGCCGGCCGGAACCACATCTCAGACGTGCCAGAACCATGTGCATGAGATGCTGGAACCACACCCCGAACAGACGGAAAACACCTGCCACACCCGTCTGAACAACCTGCCGAGCACGCCGGAGCCACCTGCTCGACTCGCCAGAACCACCTGCCGGACACGCAAAAATCACCTGCCGGCTACGCCACAACCAGTTGGGGAACACTTCGGAATCACCTGCCGGGCTTCTGGAACCACCTCTCAGACGTGCCGGAAGCACGTGCCGGACACGCCGGAATCACCTGCCGGGTACGCCAGAACCACCTGGCGGACACTCCGAAATCACCTGTCGCGCATGCCGGAACCACCTCTCAGACGTGCCGGAAGCACGTGCCGGACACGCCGGAATCACCTACCGGACAGACCGGAACCACCTGCCGAGCACGCCGGAGCCACCTGTTCGACTCGCTGGAACCACCTGCCGGACAGGCCAATATCAACTGCTGGCTATGCCAGAACCACCGGGGGACGGTCCGGAATCGCCTGCCAGCCATGGCGGAACCACCTCTCAGACGTACCAGAACCACCTGCCGGAGAAGCTGGAAACACGTCCTGGACAGTCTGGAACCACCTGCCGGCCAAGCCTGAACCACCTGCCATCCACAACGGAACAACCTGCCAGACACGCCAAAATCACCTGCGGGCTACGCCAGAACCATTTGGCCGACTCTCCGAAATGACCTGCCGGGCATGTTGGAACCACCTCTCAGACGTGCCAGAAGCACGTGGCGGACAGTCCGGAATCACCTGTTGGGCATACGCAACCACCTCTGAGACGTACCAGAACCACGTGCTGTGCACGCCGGAACCACCTACCGGACAGACAGGAATCAACTCATGGGCATGCCGGAACCACCAGTCAGATGTGCCAGAAACACGTGCCGGAGACGCCGGAAGCACCTGACCGCTACTCCAGCACAACTTCGGTGACAATCCGGAATCACGTGAGGGGCATGCCGGCACAGCCTCTCAGACTGAACCTCGTGCCGGACACCACAGAACCACATGCCGGACAGACCGGAACCACCTGCCGGACACGCCGGAACCACCGGCTCGACCCGCCGGAACGACCGCTGGACATGCAAAATCACCTGCCGGCTACGCCGGAAACACTTGGCGAACACTCCGGAATCAACTGCCGGGCATGCCGGAACCACCTCTCAGATATGCCAGAACCACGTGCCAATGACCCCGGAACCACCTGCCGAGCACGCCGGAACCACCTGCTCGACTCGCCAGAACCACCTGCCGATCACGCAAAAATCACCTGCCGGCTACGCCACAACCTGTTGGTGAACACTTTGGAATCACCTGCCAGGCTTGCTGGAACCACCTGCCGGTCATGCCAAAATCACCTGCCAACTACGCCAGTACCACTTGGCGGACACTGTGGAAACACGTGTCGGGCCGGCCAGAACCACATCACAGACGTGCCAGAACCATGTGCATGAGATGCTGGAACCACACCCCGAACAGACGGAGAACACCTGCCAGCCACGTCTGAACAACCTGCCGAGCACGCCGGAGCCACCTGCTCGACTCGCCGGAACCATCTACCTGACATGCCCAAATCACCAGCCGGCTATGCCAGAACCACTTGGCGGACACTCCGGAATCATCTGCCGGACATGCCGGAACCAGCTCTCAGACACACCAGAACCACGTGCCGGAGACGCCGGAAGCACCTGCCGAGCATGCCGGAGCCACCTGCTCGACTCGCCAGAAACACCTGCCGGACACGCCAAAATCACCAGCCGTGTACGCCAGAACCACCTGGCGGACACTCCGAAATCACCTGTCGCGCATGCCGGAACCACCTCTCAGACGTGCCGGAAGCACGTGCCGGACAAGCCGGAATCACCTACCGGACAGACCGGAACCACCCGCCGAGCACGGCAGAGCCACCTGTTCGACTCGCTGGAACCACCTGCCGGACAGGCCAATATCAACTGCTGGCTATGCCAGAACCATCTGGGGGACGGTCCGGAATCGCCTGCCAGCCATGGCGGAACCACCTCTCAGACGTACCAGAACCACCTGCCGGAGAAGCTGGAAACACGTCCTGGACAGACTGAAACCACCTGCCTGCCAAGCCTGAACCACCAGCCAAGCACAACGGAACAACCTGCCAGACACGCCAATATCACCTGCGTGTTATGCCAGAACCACTTGGAGGACTCTCTGGGATGACCTGCTGGGCATGCCGGAACCACCTCTCAGACGTGCCAGAACCATGTGGCGGACAGTCCGGAATCACCTGTTGGGCATACGCAACCACCTCTGACACGTACCAGAATCACGTGCCGTGCACGCTGGAACCACCTACCAGACAGACCGGAATCAACTTTTGGGCATGCCGGAACCACCAGTCAGATGTGCCAGAAACACGTGCCGGAGACACCGGAAGCACCCGCCGAGCACGTCGCAACCACCTGCTCAACTCGCCTGAACCACCTGCCGGACACGCCAAAATCACCTTCCCGCTACACCAGCACCACTTCGGGGACAAGCCGGAATCACGTGAGGGGCATCCAGGCACAGCATCTCAGACTGAATCTCGTGCCGGACACCACAGGACCACCTGCCGGACTGACCGGAACCACCTGCCGGACACGCCGGAACCACCGGCTCGACCCGCCGGAACGACCGCTGGACATGCAAAATCACCTGCCGGCTACGCCGGAAACACTTGGCGAACACGCCGGAATCACCTGCCGGGCATGCCGGAACCACCTCTCAGATATGCCAGAACCACGTGCCAATGACCCCGGAAGCACCTGCCGAGCACGCCGGAACCACCTGCTCGACTCGCCAGAACCACCTGCCGGACACGCAAAAATCACCTGCCGGCTACGCCACAACCAGTTGGGGAACACTTCGGAATCACCTGCCGGGCTTGCTGGAACCACCTGCCGGTCATGCCAAAATCACCTGCCAACTACGCCAGTACCACTTGGCGGACACTGTGGAAACACCTGTCGGGCCGGCCGGAACCACATCTCAGACGTGCCAGAACCATGTGCATGAGATTCTGGAACCACACCCCGAACAGACGGAAATCACCTGCCAGACCCGTCTGAACAACCTGCTGAGCACGCCGGAGCCACCTGCTCGACTCGCCGGAACCACCTACCTGACATGCCCAAATCACCAGCCGGGTATGCCAGAACCACTTGGCGGACACTCCGGAATCATCTGCCGGACTTGCCGGAACCAGCTCTCAGACACACCAGAACCACGTGCCGGAGACGCCGGAAGCACCTGCCGAGCATGCCGTAGCCACCTGCTCGACTCGCAAGAAACACCTGCCGGACACGCCAAAATCACCTGCCAACTACGCCAGTACCACTTGGCAGACACTGTGGAAACACCTGTCGGGCCTGCCGGAACCACATCTCAGACGTGCCAGAACCATGTGCCTGAGATGCTGGAACCACACCCCGAACAGACGGAAAGCACCTGCCGGACCCGTCTGAACAACCTGCCGAGGACGCCGGAGCCACCTGCTCGACTCGCCAGAAACACCTGCCGGACACGCCAAAATCACCTGCCGGGTACGCCAGAACCACCTGGCGGACACTCCGAAATCACCTGTCGCGCATGCCGGAACCACCTCTCAGACGTGCCGGAAGCACGTGCCGGACACGCCGGAATCACCTACCGGACGGACCGGAACCACCTGCCGAGCACGCCGGAGCCACCTGTTCGACTCGCTGGAACCACCTGCCGGACTGGCCAATATCAACTGCTGGCTATGCCAGAACCACCGGGGGACGGTCCGGAATCGCCTGCCAGCCATGGCGGAACCACCTCTCAGACGTACCAGAACCACCTGCCGGAGAAGCTGGAAACACGTCCTGGACAGTCTGGAACCACCTGCCGGCCAAGCCTGAACCACCTGCCAAGCACAACGGAACAACCTGCCAGACACGCCAAAATCACCTGCGTGTTAGGCCAGAACCACTTGGAGGACTCTCTGGGATGACCTGCCGGGCATGCCGGAACCACCTCTCAGACGTGCCAGAACCATGTGGCGGACAGTCCGGAATCACCTGTTGGGCATGCGCAACCACCTCTGAGACGTACCAGAACCACATGCCGTGCAGGCTGGAACCACCTACCGGACAGACCGGAATCACCTTTCGGGCATGCTGGAACCACCTGTCAGATGTGCCAGAAACACGTGCCGGAGACGCCGGAAGCACCTGCCAAGCACGTTGGAACCACGTGCTCAACTCGCCGGAACCACCTGCCGGACATGCCAAAATCACCTGCCGAGTATGCCAGAAGTATTTGGCGAACACTCCGGAATCACTTGCCGGGCATGCAGGAACCACCTCTCAGACATGCCAGAACCCCGAGCCAATGACCCCGGAAGCACCAGCCGAGCACGCCGGACCCACCTGCTCGACTCGCCAGAACCACCTGCCGATCACGAAAAAATCACCTGCCGGCTAGGCCACAACCAGTTGGTGAACACTTTGGAATCACCTGCCAGGCTTGCTGGAACCACCTGCCAGTCATGCCAAAATCACCTGACAACTACGCCAGAACCGTTTGGCAGACACTGCAGAAACACCTGTCGGGCCGGCTACAACCACATCTCAGACGTGCCAGAAACGTGTTCATGAGATGCTGGAACCACACCCCGAACAGACAGATACCACCTGCCAGAACCGCCCGAACCACCTGCTGAGCACGCCGGAACCACCTGCTCGACTCACCGGTACCACCTCCCTGACACGCCAAAATCACCTGCTGGGTATGCCAGAACCACTTGGCGGACACTCAGGAATCATCTGCCAGACATGCCGGAACCAGCTCTCAGACACACCAGAACCCAGTGCCGGAGACGCCGGAAGCACCTGCCGAGCATGCCGGAGCCACCTGCTCGACTCGCCAGAAACCCCTGCCGGACACGCCAAAATCACCTGCCGGGTACGCCAGTACCACTTGGCAGACACTGTGGAAACACCTGTCGGGCCGGCCGGAACCACATCTCAGACGTGCCAGAACCATGTGCATGAGATGCTGGAACCACACCCCGAACAGACGGAAAACACCTGCCAGTCCCGTCTGAACAACCTGCCGAGCACGCCGGAGCCACCTGCTCGACTCGCCAGAAACACCTGCCGGACACGCCAAAATCACCTGCCGGGTACGCCAGAACCACCTGGCGGACACTCCGGAATCACCTGCCGCGCATGCCGGAACCACCTCTCAGACGTGCCGGAAGCACGTGCCAGACACGCCGGAAACACCTACCGGACAGACCGGAACCACCTGCCAAGAACGCCGGAGCCACCTGTTCGACTCGCTGGAACCACCTGCCGGACAGGCCAATATCAACTGCTGGCTATGCCAGAACCACCTGGGGGACAGTCCGGGATCACCTGCCAGCCATGGCGGAACCACCTCTCAGACGTACCAGAACCACCTGCCGGAGAAGATGGAAACACGTCCTGGACACACTGGAACCACGTGACGGCCATGCCTGAACCACCTGCCGAGCACGGCGGAACCACCTGCCGGACACTCTAAAATCACCTGCGGGCTACGCCAGAACCACTTGGACGACTCTCCGAAATGACCTGCCGGGCATGTTGGAACCACCTCTCAGACGTGCCAGAAGCACGTGGCGGACAGTCCGGAATCACCTGTTGGGCATACGCAACCACCTCTGACACGTACCAGAACCACGTGCCGTGCACGCCGCAACCACCTACTGGACAGACCGGAATCAACTTTTGGGCATGCCGGAACCACCAGTCAGATGTGCCAGAAACACGTGCCGGAGACGCCGGAAGCACCTGCCGAGCACGTCGCAACCACCTGCTCAACTCGCCTGAACCACCTGCCGGACACGCCAAAATCACCTGCCCGCTACACCAGCACCACTTCGGGGACAAGCCGGAATCACGTGAGGGGCATGCCGGCACAGCCTCTCAGACTGAACCTCGTGCCGGACACCACAGAACCACCTGCCGGACAGACCGGAACCACCTGCCGGACACGCCGGAACCACCGGCACGACCCGCCGGAACGACCGCTGGACATGCAAAATCACCTGCCGGCTATGCCGGAAACACTTGGCGAACACTCCGGAATCACCTGCCGGGCATGCCAGAACCACCTCTCAGATATGCCAGAACCACGTGCCAATGACCCAGGAAACACCTGCCGAACACGCCGGAACCACCTGCTCGACTCGCCAGAACCACCTGCCGGACACGCAGAAATCACCTGCTGGCTACGCCACAACCAGTTGTGGAACACTTCGGAATCACCTGCCGGGCTTGCTGGAACCACCTGCCGGTCATGCCAAAATCAGCTGCCTACTACGCCAGTACCACTTGGCGGACAGTGTGGAAACACCTCTCGGGCCGGCCGGAACCACATCTCAGACGTGCCAGAACCATGTGCATGAGATGCTGGAACCACACCCCGAACAGACGGAAAACACCTGCCAGACCCGTCTGAACAACCTGCCGAGCACGCCGGAGCCACCTGCTCGACTCGCCGGAACCACCTACCTGACATGCCAAAATCACCAGCCGGGTATGCCAGAACCACTTGGCGGACACTCCGGAATCATCTGCCGGACATGCCGGAACCAGCTCTCAGACACACCAGAACCACGTGCCGGAGACGCCGGAAGCACCTGCCGAGCATGCCGCAGCCCCCTGCTCGACTCGCCAGAAACACCTGCCGGACACGCCAAACTCACCTGCCGGCTACGCCAGAACCACCTGGCGGACACTCCGAAACCACCTGTCGCGCATGGCGGAACCACCTCTCAGACGTGCCGGAAGCACGTGCCGGACACGCCGGAATCACCTACCGGACAGACCGGAACCACCTGCCGAGCACGCCAGAGCCACCTGTTCGACTCGCTGGAACCACCTGCCGGACAGGCCGATATCAACTGCTGGCTATGCCAGAACCACCTGGGGGACGGTCCGGAATCGCCTGCCAGCCATGGCGGAACCACCTCTCAGACGTACCAGAACCACCTGCCGGAGAAGCTGGAAACACGTCCTGGACAGTCTGGAACCACCTGCCGGCCAAGCCTGAACCACCTGCCATCCACAACGGAACAACCTGCCAGACACGCCAAAATCACCTGCGTGTTATGCCAGAACCACTTGGAGGACTCTCTGGGATGACCTGCCGGGCATGCCGGAACCACCTCTCAGACGTGCCAGAACCATGTGGCGGACAGTCCGGAATCACCTGTTGGGCATGCGCAACCACCTCTGAGACGTACCAGAACCACATGCCGTGCAGGCTGGAACCACCTACCGGACAGACCGGAATCACCTCTCGTGCATGCCGGAACCACCTGTCGGATGTGCCAGAAACACGTGCCGGAGACGCCGGAAGCACCTGCCAAGCACGTTGGAACCACCTGCTCAACTCGCCTGAACCACCTGCCGGACATGCCAAAATCACCTGCCGACTATGCCAGAACCACTTGGCGAACACTCCGGAATCACTTGCCGGGCATGCCGGAACCACCTCTCAGACGTGCCAGAACCATGTGGCGGACAGTCCGGAATCACCTGTTGGGCATGCGCAACCACCTCTGAGACGTACCAGAACCACATGCCGTGCAGGATGGAACCACCTACCGGACAGACTGGAATCACATTTCGTGCATGCCGGAACCACCTGTCGGATTTGCCAGAAACACGTGCCGGAGACGCCGGAAGCACCTGCCAAGCACGTTGGAACCACCTGCTCAACTCGCCTGAACCACCTGCCAGACATGCCAAAATCACCTGCCGACTATGCCAGAACCACTTGGCGAACACTCCGGAATCACTTGCCGGGCATGCAGGAACCACCTCTCAGACATGCCATAACCCCGAGCCAATGACCCAGGAAGCACCAGCCGAGCACGCCGGAACCACCTGCTCGACTCGCCAGAACCACCTCCCGATCACGCAAAAATCACCTGCCAGCTACGCCACAACCAGTTGGTGAACACTTTGGAATCACCTGCCAGGCTTGCTGGAACCACCTGCCAGTCATGCCAAAATCACCTGCCAACTACGCCAGAACCGCTTGGCGGACACTGCGGAAACACCTGTCGGGCCGGCTGGAACCACATCTCAGACGTGCCAGAAACGTGTTCATGAGATGCTGGAACCACACCCCGAACAGACGGATACCACCTGCCAGAACCGCCTGAACCACCTGCAGAGCACGCCGGAACCACCTGCTCGACTCACCGGTACCACCTCCCTGACACGCCAAAATCACCTGCTGGGTATGCCAGAACCACTTGGCGGACACTCCGGAATCATCTGGCGGACATGCCGGAACCAGCTCTCAGACACACCAGAACCAAGTGCCGGAGACGCCGGAAGCACCTGCCGAGCATGCCGGAGCCACCTGCTCGACTCGCCAGAAACACCTGCCGGACACGCCAAAATCACCTGCCGGGTATGCCAGAAACACCTGGCGGACACTACGGAATCACCTGCCGCGCATGCAGGAACCACCTCTCAGACGTGCCGGAAGCACGTGCCAGACACGCCGGAAACACCTACCGGACAGACCGGAACCACCTGCCAAGAACGCCGGAGCCACCTGTTCGACTCGCTGGAACCACCTGCCGGACAGGCCAATATCAACTGCTGGCTATGCCAGAACCACCTGGGGGACAGTCCGGGATCACCTGCCAGCCATGGCGGAACCACCTCTCAGACGTACCAGAACCACCTGCCGGAGAAGCTGGAAACACATCCTGGACAGACTGGAACCACGTGACGGCCATGCCTGAACCTCCTGCCGAGCACGGCGGAACCACCTGCCGGACACGCCAAAATCACCTGCGGGCTACGCCAGAACCACTTGGACGACTCTCCGAAATGACCTGCCGGGCATGTTGGAACCACCTCTCAGACGTGCCAGAAGCACGTGGCGGACAGTCCGGAATCACCTGTTGGGCATACGCAACCACCTCTGACACGTACCAGAACCACGTGCCGTGCACGCCGGAACCACCTACCGGACAGACCGGAATCAACTTTTGGGCATGCCGGAACCACCAGTCAGATGTGCCAGAAACACGTGCCGGAGACGCCGGAAGCACCTGCCGAGCACGTCGCAACCACCTGCTCAACTCGCCTGAACCACCTGCCGGACACGTCAAAATCACCTGCCCGCTACACCAGCACCACTTCGGGGACAATCCGGAATCACGTGAGGGGCATGCCGGCACAGCCTCTCAGACTGAACCTCGTGCCGGACACCACAGAACCACCTGCTGGACTGACCGGAACCACCTGCCGGACACGCCGGAACCACCGGCTGGACCCGCCGGAACGACCGCTGGACATGCAAAATCACCTGCCGGCTACGCCGGAAACACTTGGCGAACACGCCGGAATCACCTGCCGGGCATGCCGGAACCACCTCTCAGATATGCCAGAACCACGTGCCAATGACCCCGGAAGCACCTGACGAGCACGCCGGAACCACCTGCTCGACTCACCAGAACCACCTGCCGGACACGCAAAAATCACCAGCCGGCTACGCCACAACCAGTTGGGGAACACTTCGGAATCACCTGCCGGGCTTGCTGGAACCACCTGCCGGTCATGCCAAAATCACCTGCCTACTACGCCAGTACCACTTGGCGGACAGTGTGGAAACACCTGTCGGGCCGGCCGGAACCACATCTCAGACGTGCCAGAACCATGTGCATGAGATGCTGGAACCACACCCCGTACAGACGGAAAACACCTGCCAGACCCGTCTGAACAACCTGCCGAGCACGCCGGAGCCACCTGCTCGACTCGCCGGAACCAATTACCTGACATGCCCAAATCACCAGCCGGGTATGCCAGAACCACTTGGCGGACACTCCGGAATCATCTGCCGGACATGCCAGAACCAGCTCTCAGACACACCAGAACCACGTGCCGGAGACGCCGGAAGCACCTGCCGAGCATGCCGGAGCCACCTGCTCGACTCGCCAGAAACACCTGCCGGACACGCCAAAATCACCTGCCGGGTACGCCAGAACCACCTGGCGGACACTCTGAAACCACCTGTCGCGCATGCCGGAACCACCTCTCAGACGTGCCGGAAGCACGTGCCGGACACGCCGGAATCACCTACCGGACAGACCGGAACCACCTGCCGAGCACGCCGGAGCCACCTGTTCGACTCGCTGGAACCACCTGCCGGACAGGCCAATATCAACTGCTGGCTATGCCAGAACCACCTGGGGGAGGGTCCGGAATCACCTGCCAGCCATGGCGGAACCACCTCTCTGAAGTACCAGAACCACCTGCCGGAGAAGCTGGAAACACGTCCTGGACAGTCTGGAACCACCTGCCGGCCAAGCCTGAACCACCTGCCAAGCACAACGGAACAACCTGCCAGACACGCCAAAATCACCTGCGTGTTATGCCAGAACCACTTGGAGGACTCTCTGGGATGACCTGCTGGGCATGCCGGAAACACCTCTCAGACGTGCCAGAACCATGTGGCGGACAGTCCGGAATCACCTGTTGGGCATGCGCAACCACCTCTGAGACGTACCAGAACCACATGCCGTGCAGGCTGGAACCACCTACCGGACAGACCGGAATCACCTTTCGGGCATGCCGGAACCACCTGTCAGATGTGCCAGAAACACGTGCCGGAGATGCCGGAAGCACCTGCCAAGCACGTTGGAACCACCTGCTCAACTCGCCTGAACCACCTGCCGGACATGCCAAAATCACCTGCCGACTATGCCAGAACCACTTGGCGAACACTCCGGAATCACTTGCCGGGCATGCAGGAACCACCTCTCAGACATGCCAGAACCCCGAGCCAATGACCCCGGAAGCACCAGCCGAGCACGCCGGAACCACCTGCTCGACTCGCCACAACCACCTGCCGATCACGCAAAAATCACCTGCCGGCTACGCCACAACCAGTTGGTGAACACTTTGGAATCACCTGCCAGGCTTGCTGGAACCACCTGCCAGTCATGCCAAAATCACCTGCCAACTACGCCAGAACCGCTTGGCGGACACTGCGGAAACACCTGTCGGGCCGGCTGGAACCACATCTCAGACGTGCCAGAAACGTGTTCATGAGATGCTGGAACCACACCCCGAACAGACGGATACCACCTGCCAGAACCGCCTGAACCACCTGCCGAGCACGCCGGAGCCACCTGCTCGACTCGCCGGAACCACCTACCTGACATGCCCAAATCACCAGCCGGCTATGCCAGAACCACTTGGCGGACACTCCGGAATCATCTGCCGGACATGCCAGAACCAGCTCTCAGACACACCAGAACCACGTGCCGGAGACGCCGGAAGCACCTGCCGAGCATGCCGCAGCCACCTGCTCGACTCGCCAGAAACACCTGCCGGACACGCCAAAATCACCTGCCGGGTACGCCAGAACCACCTGGCGGACACTCCGAAATCACCTGTCGCGCATGCCGGAACCACCTCTCAGACGTGCCGGAAGCACGTGCCGGACACGCCGGAATCACCTACCGGACGGACCGGAACCACCTGCCGAGCACGCCGGAGCCACCTGTTCGACTCGCTGGAACCACCTGCCGGACAGGCCAATATCAACTGCTGGCTATGCCAGAACCACCTGGGGGACGGTCCGGAATCGCCTGCCAGCCATGGCGGAACCACCTCTCAGACGTACCAGAACCACCTGCCGGACAAGCTGGAAACACGTCCTGGACAGTCTGGAACCACCTGCCGGCCAAGCCTGAACCACCTGCCAAGCACAACGGAACAACCTGCCAGACACGCCAAAATCACCTGCGTGTTAGGCCAGAACCACTTGGAGGACTCTCTGGGATGACCTGCCGGGCATGCCGGAACCACCTCTCAGACGTGCCAGAACCATGTGGCGGACAGTCCGGAATCACCTGTTGGGCATGCGCAACCACCTCTGAGACGTACCAGAACCACATGCCGTGCAGGCTGGAACCACCTACCGGACAGACCGGAATCCCCTTTCGGGCATGCTGGAACCACCTGTCAGATGTGCCAGAAACACGTGTTGGAGACGACGGAAGCACCTGCCAAGCACGTTGGAACCACGTGCTCAACTCGCCGGAACCACCTGCCGGACATGCCAAAATCACCTGCCGAGTATGCCAGAAGTACTTGGCGAACACTCCGGAATCACTTGCCGGGCATGCAGGAACCACCTCTCAGACATGCCAGAACCCCGAGCCAATGACCCCGGAATCACCAGCCGAGCACGCCGGACCCACCTGCTCGACTCGCCAGAACCACCTGCCGATCACGAAAAAATCACCTGCCGGCTACGCCACAACCAGTTGGTGAACACTTTGGAATCACCTGCCAGGCTTGCTGGAACCACCTGCCAGTCATGCCAAAATCACCTGACAACTACGCCAGAACCGTTTGGCGGACACTGCAGAAACACCTGTCGGGCCGGCTACAACCACATCTCAGACGTGCCAGATACGTGTTCATGAGATGCTGGAACCACACCCGAACAGACAGATACCACCTGCCAGAACCGCCCGAACCACCTGCTGAGCACGCCGGAACCACCTGCTCGACTCACCGGTACCACCTCCCTGACACGCCAAAATCACCTGCTGGGTATGCCAGAACCACTTGGCGGACACTCAGGAATCATCTGCCAGACATGCCGGAACCAGCTCTCAGACACACCAGAACCCAGTGCCGGAGACGCCGGAAGCACCTGCCGAGCATGCCGGAGCCACCTGCTCGACTCGCCAGAAACCCCTGCCGGACACGCCAAAATCACCTGCCGGGTACGCCAGTACCACTTGGCAGACACTGTGGAAACACCTGTCGGGCCGGCCGGAACCACATCTCAGACGTGCCAGAACCATGTGCATGAGATGCTGGAACCACACCCCGAACAGACGGAAAACACCTGCCAGTCCCGTCTGAACAACCTGCCGAGCACGCCGGAGCCACCTGCTCGACTCGCCAGAAACACCTGCCGGACACGCCAAAATCACCTGCCGGGTACGCCAGAACCACCTGGCGGACACTCCGGAATCACCTGCCGCGCATGCCGGAACCACCTCTCAGACGTGCCGGAAGCACGTGCCAGACACGCCGGAAACACCTACCGGACAGACCGGAACCACCTGCCAAGAACGCCGGAGCCACCTGTTCGACTCGCTGGAACCACCTGCCGGACAGGCCGATATCAACTGCTGGCTATGCCAGAACCACCTGGGGGACGGTCCGGAATCGCCTGCCAGCCATGGCGGAACCACCTCTCAGACGTACCAGAACCACCTGCCGGAGAAGCTGGAAACACGTCCTGGACAGTCTGGAACCACCTGCCGGCCAAGCCTGAACCACCTGCCATCCACAACGGAACAAACTGCCAGACACGCCAAAATCACCTGCGGGCTACGCCAGAACCATTTGGCCGACTCTCCGAAATGACCTGCCGGGCATGTTGGAACCACCTCTCAGACGTGCCAGAAGCACGTGGCGGACAGTCCGGAATCACCTGTTGGGCATACGCAACCACCTCTGAGACGTACCAGAACCACGTGCTGTGCACGCCGGAACCACCTACCGGACAGACAGGAATCAACTCATGGGCATGCCGGAACCACCAGTCAGATGTGCCAGAAACACGTGCCGGAGACGCCAGAAGCACCTGACCGCTACACCAGCACAACTTCGGGGACAATCCGGAATCACGTGAGGGGCATGCCGGCACAGCCTCTCAGACTGAACCTCGTGCCGGACACCACAGAACCACCTGCCGGACAGACCGGAACCACCTGCCGGACACGCCGGAACCAGCGGCTCGACCCGCCGGAACGACCGCTGGACATGCAAAATCACCTGCCGGCTACGCCGCAAACACTTGGCGAACACTCCGGAATCACCTGCCGGGCATGCCGGAACCACCTCTCAGATATGCCAGAACCACGTGCCAATGACCCGGAAGCACCTGCCGAGCACGCCGGAACCACCTGCTCGACTCGCCAGAACCACCTGCCGATCACGCAAAAATCACCTGCCGGCTACGCCACAACCAGTTGGTGAACACTTTGGAATCACCTGCCAGGCTTGCTGGAACCACCTGCCAGTCATGCCAAAATCACCTGCCAACTACGCCAGAACCGCTTGGCGGACACTGCGGAAACACCTGTCGGGCCGGCTGGAACCACATCTCAGACGTGCCAGAAACGTGTTCATGAGATGCGGGAACCACACCCCGAAAAGACGGATACCACCTGCCAGAACTGCCTGAACCACCTGCTGAGCACGCCGGAACGACCTGCTCGACTCACCGGTACCACCTCCCTGACACGCCAAAATCACCTGCTGGGTATGCCAGAACCACTTGGCGGACACTCCAGAATCATGTGCCGGACATGCCGGAACCAGCTCTCAGACACACCAGAACCAAGTGCCGGAGACGCCGGAAGCACCTGCCGAGCATGCCAGAGCCACCTACTCGACTCGCCAGGAACACCTGCCGGACACGACAAAATAACCTGCCGGAAACGCCAGAACCACCTGGCGGACACTCCGGAATCACCTGCCGCGCATGCCGGAACCACCTCTCAGACGTGCCGGAAGCACGTGCCAGACACGCCGGAAACACCTACCGGACAGACCGGAACCACCTGCCAAGAACGCCGGAGCCACCTGTTCGACTCGCTGGAGCCACCTGCCGGACAGGCCAATATCAACTGCTGGCTATGCCAGAACCACCTGGGGGACAGCCCGGGATCACCTGCCAGCCATGGCGGAACCACCTCTCAGACGTACCAGAACCACCTGCCGGAGAAGCTGGAAACACGTCCTGGACAGACTGGAACCACGTGACGGCCATGCCTGAACCACCTGCCGAGCACGGCGGAACCACCTGCCGGACACGCCAAAATCACCTGCGGGCTACGCCAGAACCACTTGGACGACTCTCCGAAATGACCTGCCGGGCATGTTGGAACCACCTCTCAGACGTGCCAGAAGCACATGGCGGACAGTCCGGAATCACCTGTTGGGCATACGCAACCACCTCTGAGACGTACCAGAACCACGTGCTGTGCACGCCGGAACCACCTACCGGACAGACCGGAATCAACTCTTGGGCATGCCGGAACCACCAGTCAGATGTGCCAGAAACACGTGCCGGAGACGCCGGAAGCACCTTCCGAGCACGTCGCAACCACCTGCTCAACTCGCCTGAACCACCTGCCGGACACGCCAAAATCACCTGCCCGCTACACCAGCACCACTTCGGGGACAATCCGGAATCACGTGAGGGGCATGCCGGCACAGCCTCTCAGACTGAACCTCGTGCCGGACACCACAGAACCACATGCCGGACAGACCGGAACCACCTGCCGGACACGCCGGAACCACCGTCTCGACCCGCCGGAACGACCGCTGGACATGCAAAATCACCTGTCGGCTACGCCGGAAACACTTGGCGAACACTCCGGAATCACCTGCCGGGCATGCCGGAACCACCTCTCAGATATGCCAGAACCACGTGCCAATGACCCCGGAACCACCTGCCGAGCACGCCGGAACCACCTGCTCGACTCGCCAGAACCACCTGCCGATCACGCAAAAATCACCTGCCGGCTACGCCACAACCTGTTGGTGAACACTTTGGAATCACCTGCCAGGCTTGCTGGAACCACCTGCCGGTCATGCCAAAATCACCTGCCAACTACGCCAGTACCACTTGGCGGACACTGTGGAAACACGTGTCGGGCCGGCCGGAACCACATCTCAGACGTGCCAGAACCATGTGCATGAGATGCTGGAACCACACCCCGAACAGACGGAGAACACCTGCCAGCCACGTCTGAACAACCTGCCGAGCACGCCGGAGCCACCTGCTCGACTCGCCGGAACCATCTACCTGACATGCCCAAATCACCAGCCGGCTATGCCAGAACCACTTGGCGGAAACTCCGGAATCATCTTCCGGACATGCCGGAACCAGCTCTCAGACACACCAGAACCATGTGCCGGAGACACCGGAAGCACCTGCCGAGCATGCCGGAGCCACCTGCTCGACTCGCCAGAAACACCTGCCGGACACGCCAAAATCACCAGCCGTGTACGCCAGAACCACCTGGCGGACACTCCGAAATCACCTGTCGCGCATGCCGGAACCACCTCTCAGACGTGCCGGAAGCACGTGCCGGACAAGCCGGAATCACCTACCGGACAGACCGGAACCACCCGCCGAGCACGGCAGAGCCACCTGTTCGACTCACTGGAACCACCTGCCGGACAGGCCAATATCAACTGCTGGCTATGCCAGAACCATCTGGGGGACGGTCCGGAATCGCCTGCCAGCCATGGCGGAACCACCTCTCAGACGTACCAGAACCACCTGCCGGAGAAGCTGGAAACACGTCCTGGACAGTCTGGAACCACCTGCCGGCCAAGCCTGAACCACCAGCCAAGCACAACGGAACAACCTGCCAGACACGCCAATATCACCTGCGTGTTATGCCAGAACCACTTGGAGGACTCTCTGGGATGACCTGCTGGGCATGCCGGAACCACCTCTCAGACGTGCCAGAACCATGTGGCGGACAGTCCGGAATCACCTGTTGGGCATGCGCAACCACCTCTGAGACGTACCAGAACCACATGCCGTGCAGGCTGGAACCACCTACCGGACAGACCGGAATCACCTTTCGGGCATGCCGGAACCACCTGTCAGATGTGCCAGAAACACGTGCCGGAGACGCCGGAAGCACCTGCCAAGCACGTTGGAACCACCTGCTCAACTCGCCTGAACCACCTGCCGGACATGCCAAAATCACCTGCCGACTATGCCAGAACCAATTGGCGAACACTCCGGAATCACTTGCCGGGCATGCAGGAACCACCTCTCAGACATGCCAGAACCCCGTGCCAATGACCCCGGAAGCACCAGCCGAGCACGCCGGAACCACATGCTCGACTCGCCAGAACCACCTGCCGATCACGCAAAAATCACCTGCCGGCTACGCCACAACCAGTTGGTGAACCCTTTGGAATCACCTGCCAGGCTTGCTGGAACCACCTGCCAGTCATGCCAAAATCACCTGCCAACTACGCCAGAACCGCTTGGCGGACACTGCGGAAACACCTGTCGGGCCGGCTGGAACCACATCTCAGACGTGCCAGAAACGTGTTCATGAGATGCTGGAACCACACCCCGAACAGACGGATACCACCTGCCAGAACCGCCTGAACCACCTGCTGAGCACGCCGGAACCACCTACTCGACTCACTGGTACCACCTCCCTGACACGCCAAAATCACCTGCTGGGTATGCCAGAACCACTTGGCGGACACTCCGGAATCATCTGCCGGACATGCCGGAACCAGCTCTCAGACAGACCAGAACCAAGTGCCGGAGACGCCGGAAGCACCTGCCGAGCATGCCGGAGCCACCTGCTCGACTCGCCAGAAACACCTGCCGGACACGCCAAAATCACCTGCGGGCTACGCCAGAACCACTTGGACGACTCTCCGAAATGACCTGCCGGGCATGTTGGAACCACCTCTCAGACGTGCCAGAAGCACGTGGCGGACAGTCCGGAATCACCTGTTGGGCATACCCAACCACCTCTGAGACGTACCAGAACCACGTGCCGTGCACGCCGGAACCACCTACCGGACAGACCGGAATCAACTTTTGGGCATGCCGGAACCACCAGTCAGATGTGCCAGAAACACGTGCCGGAGATGCCGGAAGCACCTGCCGAGCACGTCGCAACCACCTGCTCAACTCGCCTGAACCACCTGCCGGACACGCCAAAATCACCTGCCCGCTACACCAGCACCACTTCGGGGACAATCCGGAATCACGTGAGGGGCATGCCGGCACAGCCTCTCAGACTGAACCTCGTGCCAGACTCCACAGAACCACCTGCCGGACAGACCGGAACCACCTGCTGGACACGCCGGAACCACCGGCTCGACCCGCCGGAACGACCGCTCGACATGCAAAATCACCTGCTGGCTACGCCGCAAAAACTTGGCTAACACTCCGGAATCACCAGACGGGCATGACGGAACCACCTCTCAGATATGCCAGAACCACGTGCCAGAGACCACGGAAGCACCAGCCGAGCACGCCGGAACCACCTTCTCGACTCACCAGAACCACCTGCCGATCACGCAAAAATCACCTGCCGGCTACGCCACAACCAGTTGGAGAACACTTTGCAATCACCTGCCAGGCTTGCTGGAACCACCTGCCAGTCATGCCAAAAGCACCTGCCAACTATGCCAGAACCGCTTGGCGGACACTGTGGAAACACCTGTCGGGCCGGCCGGAACCACATCTCAGACGTGCCAGAACCATGTGCATGAGATGCTGGAACCACACCCTGAACAGACGGAAAACACCTGCCAGACCCGTCTGAACAACCTGCCGAGCACGCCAGAGCCACCTGCTCGACTCGCCGGAACCACCTACCTGACATGCCCAAATCTCCAGCCGGGTATGCCAGAACCACTTTGCGGACACTCCGGAATCATCTGCCGGAGATGCCGGAACCAGCTCTCAGACACACAAGAACCAAGTGCCGGAGACGCCGGAAGGACCTGCCGAGCATGCCGGAGGCACATGCTCGACTCGCCAGAAACACCTGCCGGACACGCCAATATCACCTGCCGGGTACGCCAGAACCACCTGGTGGACACTCCGAAATCACCTGTCGCGCATGCCGGAACCACCTCTCAGACGTGCCGGAAGCACGTGCCGGACACGCCGGAATCACCTACCGGACGGACCGGAACCACCTGCCGAGCACGCCGGAGCCACCTGTTCGACTCGCTGGAACCACCTGCCGGACAGGCCAATATTAACTGCTGGCTATGCCAGAACCACCTGGGGGACGGTCCGGAATCACCTGCCAGCCATGGCGGAACCACCTCTCAGACGTACCAGAGCCACCTGCCGGAGAAGCTGGAAATACGTCCTGGACAGTCTGGAACCACCTGCCGGCCAAGCCTGAACCACCTGCCAAGCACAACGGAACAACCTGCCAGACACGCCAAAATCACCTGCGTGTTATGCCAGAACCACTTGGAGGACTCTCTGGGATGACCTGCCGGGCATGCCGGAACCACCTCTCAGACTTGCCAGAACCATGTGGCGGACAGTCCGCAATCACCTGTTGGGCATGCGCAACCACCTCTGAGACGTACCAGAACCACATGCCGTGCAGGCTGGAACCACCTACTTGACAGACCGGAATCACCTTTCGGGCATGCCGGAACCACCTGTCAGATGTGCCAGAAACACGTGCCGGAGACGCCGGAAGCACCTGCCAAGCACGTTGGAACCACCTGCTCAACTCGCCTGAACCACCTGCCGGACAGGCCAAAATCACCTGCCGACTATGCCAGAACCACTTGGCGAACACTCCGGAATCACTTGCCGGGCATGCAGGAACCACCTCTCAGACCTGCCAGAACCCCGTGCCAATGACCCCGGAAGCACCAGCCGAGCACGCCGGAACCACCTGCTCGACTCGCCAGAACCACCTGCCGACCACGCAAAAATCACCTGCCGGCTACGCCACAACCAGTTGGTGAACACTTTGGAATCACCTGCCAGGCTTGCTGGAACCACCTGCCAGTCATGCCAAAATCACCTGCCAACTACGCCAGAACCGCTTGGCGGACACTGCGGAAACACCTGTCGGGCCGGCCGGAACCACATCTCAGACGTGCCAGAAACGTGTTCATTAGATGCTGGAACCACACCCCGAACAGACGGATACCACCTGCCAGAACCGCCGGAACCACCTGCTGAGCACGCGGGAACCACCTGCTCGACTCACCGGTACCACATGCTTGACACGCCAAAATCACCTGCTGGGTATGCCAGAACCACTTGGCGGACACTCCGGAATCATCTGCCGGACATGCCGGAACCAGCTCTCAGACACACCAGAACCAAGTGCTGGAGACGCCGGAAGCACCTGCCGAGCATGCCGGAGCCACCTGCTCGACTCGCCAGAAACACCTGCCGGACACGCCAAAATCACCTGCCGGGTATGCCAGAACCACCTGGCGGACACTACGGAATCACCTGCCGCGCATGCCGGAACCACCTCTCAGACGTGCCGGAAGCACGTGCCAGACACGCCGGAAACACCTACCGGACAGACCGGAACCACCTGCCAAGAACGCCGGAGCCACCTGTTCGACTCGCTGGAACCACCTGCCGGACAGGCCAATATCAACTGCTGGCTATGCCAGAACCACCTGGGGGACCGTCCGGGATCACCTGCCAGCCATGGCGGAACCACCTCTCAGACGTACCAGAACCACCTGCCGGAGAAGCTGGAAACACGTCCTGGACAGACTGGAACCACGCGACGGCCAAGCCTGAACCACCTGCCGAGCACGGCGGAACCACCTGCCGGACACGCCAAAATCACCTGCGGGCTACGCCAGAACCACTTGGACGACTCTCCGAAATGACCTGCCGGGCATGTTGGAACCACCTCTCAGACGTGCCAGAAGCACGTGGCGGACAGTCCGGAATCACCTGTTGGGCATACGCAACCACCTCTGAGACGTACCAGAACCACGTGCCGTGCACGCCGGAACCACCTACCGGACAGACCGGAATCAACTCTTGGGCATGCCGGAACCACCAGTCAGATGTGCCAGAAACACGTGTCGGAGACGCCGGAAGCACCTGCCGAGGACGTCGCAACCACCTGCTCAACTCGCCTCAACCACCTGCCGGACACGCCAAAATCACCTGAGCGAAACACCAGCACAACTTCGGGGACAAGCCGGAATCACGTGAGGGGCATGCCTGCACAGCCTCTCAGACTGAACCTCGTGCCGGACACCACAGTACCACCTGCCGGACAGACCGGAACCACCTGCCGGACACGCCGGAACCACCGGCTCGACCCGCCGGAAAGACCGCTGGACATGCAAAATCACCTGCCGGCTACGCCGCAAACACTTGGCGAACACTCCGGAATCACCTGCCGGGCATGCCGGAACCACCTCTCAGATATGCCAGAACCACGTGCCAATGACCCCGGAAGCACCTGCCGAGCACGCCGGAACCACCTGCTCGACTCGCCAGAACCACCTGCCGGACACGCAAAAATCACCTGCCGGCTACGCCAGAACCACCTGGCGGACACTCCGAAATCACCTGCCGGGCTTGCTGGAACCACCTGCTGGTCATGCCAAAATCGCCCGCCTACTACGCCAGTACCACTTGGCGGACAGTGTGGAAACACCTGTCGGGCCGGCCGGAACCACATCTCAGACGTGCCAGAACCATGTGCATGAGATGCTGGAACCACACCCCGAACAGACGGAAAACACCTGCCACACCCGTCTGAACAACCTGCCGAGCACGCCGGAGCCACCTGCTCGACTCGCCAGAACCACCTGCCGGACACGCAAAAATCACCTGCCGGCTACGCCACAACCAGTTGGGGAACACTTCGGAATCACCTGCCGGGCTTCTGGAACCACCTCTCAGACGTGCCGGAAGCACGTGCCGGACACGCCGGAATCACCTGCCGGGTACGCCAGAACCACCTGGCGGACACTCCGAAATCACCTGTCGCGCATGCCGGAACCACCTCTCAGACGTGCCGGAAGCACGTGCCGGACACGCCGGAATCACCTACCGGACAGACCGGAACCACCTGCCGAGCACGCCGGAGCCACCTGTTCGACTCGCTGGAACCACCTGCCGGACAGGCCAATATCAACTGCTGGCTATGCCAGAACCACCGGGGGACGGTCCGGAATCGCCTGCCAGCCATGGCGGAACCACCTCTCAGACGTACCAGAACCACCTGCCGGAGAAGCTGGAAACACGTCCTGGACAGTCTGGAACCACCTGCCGGCCAAGCCTGAACCACCTGCCATCCACAACGGAACAACCTGCCAGACACGCCAAAATCACCTGCGGGCTACGCCAGAACCATTTGGCCGACTCTCCGAAATGACCTGCCGGGCATGTTGGAACCACCTCTCAGACGTGCCAGAAGCACGTGGCGGACAGTCCGGAATCACCTGTTGGGCATACGCAACCACCTCTGAGACGTACCAGAACCACGTGCTGTGCACGCCGGAACCACCTACCGGACAGACAGGAATCAACTCATGGGCATGCCGGAACCACCAGTCAGATGTGCCAGAAACACGTGCCGGAGACGCCGGAAGCACCTGACCGCTACTCCAGCACAACTTCGGTGACAATCCGGAATCACGTGAGGGGCATGCCGGCACAGCCTCTCAGACTGAACCTCGTGCCGGACACCACAGAACCACATGCCGGACAGACCGGAACCACCTGCCGGACACGCCGGAACCACCGGCTCGACCCGCCGGAACGACCGCTGGACATGCAAAATCACCTGCCGGCTACGCCGCAAACACTTGGCGAACACTCCAGAATCACCTGCCGGGCATGCCGGAACCATCTCTCAGATATGCCAGAACCACGTGCCAATGACCCGGAAGCACCTGCCGAGCACGCCGGAACCACCTGCTCGACTCGCCAGAACCACCTGCCGATCACGCAAAAATCACCTGCCGGCTACGCCACAACCAGTTGGTGAACACTTTGGAATCACCTGCCAGGCTTGCTGGAACCACCTGCCAGTCATGCCAAAATCACCTGCCAACTACGCCAGAACCGCTTGGCGGACACTGCGGAAACACCTGTCGGGCCGGCTGGAACCACATCTCAGACGTGCCAGAAACGTGTTCATGAGATGCTGGAACCACACCCCGAAAATACGGATACCACCTGCCAGAACTGCCTGAACCACCTGCTGAGCACGCCGGAACGACCTGCTCGACTCACCGGTACCACCTCCCTGACACGCCAAAATCACCTGCTGGGTATGCCAGAACCACTTGGCGGACACTCCGGAATCATCTGCCGGACATGCCGGAACCAGCTCGCAGACACACCAGAACCAAGTGCCGGAGACGCCGGAAGCACCTGCCGAGCATGCCGGAGCCACCTGCTCGACTCGCCAGAAACACCTGCCGGACACGCCAAAATCACCTGCCGGGAATGCCAGAACCACCTGGCGGACACTCCGGAATCACCTGCCGCGCATGCCGGAACCACCTCTCAGATGTGCCGGAAGCACGTGCCAGACACGCCGGAAACACCTACCGGACAGACCGGAACCACCTGCCAAGAACGCTGGAGCCACCTGTTCGACTCGCTGGAGCCACCTGCCGGACAGGCCAATATCAACTGCTGGCTATGCCAGAACCACCTGGGGGACAGCCCGGGATCACCTGCCAGCCATGGCGGAACCACCTCTCAGACGTACCAGAACCACCTGCCGGAGAAGCTGGAAACACGTCCTGGACAGACTGGAACCACGTGACGGCCATGCCTGAACCACCTGCCGAGCACGGCGGAACCACCTGCCGGACACGCCAAAATCACCTGCGGGCTACGCCAGAACCACTTGGACGACTCTCCGAAATGACCTGCCGGGCATGTTGGAACCACCTCTCAGACGTGCCAGAAGCACATGGCGGACAGTCCGGAATCACCTGTTGGGCATACGCAACCACCTCTGAGACGTACCAGAACCACGTGCTGTGCACGCCGGAACCACCTACCGGACAGACCGGAATCAACTCTTGGGCATGCCGGAACCACCAGTCAGATGTGCCAGAAACACGTGCCGGAGACGCCGGAAGCACCTTCCGAGCACGTCGCAACCACCTGCTCAAGTCGCCTGAACCACCTGCCGGACACGCCAAAATCACCTGCCCGCTACACCAGCACCACTTCGGGGACAATCCGGAATCACGTGAGGGGCATGCCGGCACAGCCTCTCAGACTGAACCTCGTGCCGGACACCACAGAACCACATGCCGGACAGACCGGAACCACCTGCCGGACACGCCGGAACCACCGGCTCGACCCGCCGGAACGACCGCTGGACATGCAAAATCACCTGCCGGCTACGCCGGAAACACTTGGCGAACACTCCGGAATCACCTGCCGGGCATGCCGGAACCACCTCTCAGATATGCCAGAACCACGTGCCAATGACCCCGGAACCACCTGCCGAGCACGCCGGAACCACCTGCTCGACTCGCCAGAACCACCTGCCGATCACGCAAAAATCACCTGCCGGCTACGCCACAACCTGTTGGTGAACACTTTGGAATCACCTGCCAGGCTTGCTGGAACCACCTGCCGGTCATGCCAAAATCACCTGCCAACTACGCCAGTACCACTTGGCGGACACTGTGGAAACACGTGTCGGGCCGGCCAGAACCACATCACAGACGTGCCAGAACCATGTGCATGAGATGCTGGAACCACACCCCGAACAGACGGAGAACACCTGCCAGCCACGTCTGAACAACCTGCCGAGCACGCCGGAGCCACCTGCTCGACTCGCCAGAACCACCTGCCGGACACGCAAAAATCACCTGCCGGCTACGCCACAACCAGTTGGGGAACACTTCGGAATCACCTGCCGGGCTTCTGGAACCACCTCTCAGACGTGCCGGAAGCACGTGCCGGACACGCCGGAATCACCTGCCGGGTACGCCAGAACCACCTGGCGGACACTCCGAAATCACCTGTCGCGCATGCCGGAACCACCTCTCAGACGTGCCGGAAGCACGTGCCGGACACGCCGGAATCACCTACCGGACAGACCGGAACCACCTGCCGAGCACGCCGGAGCCACCTGTTCGACTCGCTGGAACCACCTGCCGGACAGGCCAATATCAACTGCTGGCTATGCCAGAACCACCGGGGGACGGTCCGGAATCGCCTGCCAGCCATGGCGGAACCACCTCTCAGACGTACCAGAACCACCTGCCGGAGAAGCTGGAAACACGTCCTGGACAGTCTGGAACCACCTGCCGGCCAAGCCTGAACCACCTGCCATCCACAACGGAACAACCTGCCAGACACGCCAAAATCACCTGCGGGCTACGCCAGAACCATTTGGCCGACTCTCCGAAATGACCTGCCGGGCATGTTGGAACAACCTCTCAGACGTGCCAGAAGCACGTGGCGGACAGTCCGGAATCACCTGTTGGGCATACGCAACCACCTCTGAGACGTACCAGAACCACGTGCTGTGCACGCCGGAACCACCTACCGGACAGACAGGAATCAACTCATGGGCATGCCGGAACCACCAGTCAGATGTGCCAGAAACACGTGCCGGAGACGCCGGAAGCACCTGACCGCTACTCCAGCACAACTTCGGTGACAATCCGGAATCACGTGAGGGGCATGCCGGCACAGCCTCTCAGACTGAACCTCGTGCCGGACACCACAGAACCACATGCCGGACAGACCGGAACCACCTGCCGGACACGCCGGAACCACCGGCTCGACCCGCCGGAACGACCGCTGGACATGCAAAATCACCTGCCGGCTACGCCGGAAACACTTGGCGAACACTCCGGAATCACCTGCCGGGCATGCCGGAACCACCTCTCAGATATGCCAGAACCACGTGCCAATGACCCCGGAACCACCTGCCGAGCACGCCGGAACCACCTGCTCGACTCGCCAGAACCACCTGCCGATCACGCAAAAATCACCTGCCGGCTACGCCACAACCTGTTGGTGAACACTTTGGAATCACCTGCCAGGCTTGCTGGAACCACCTGCCGGTCATGCCAAAATCACCTGCCAACTACGCCAGTACCACTTGGCGGACACTGTGGAAACACGTGTCGGGCCGGCCAGAACCACATCACAGACGTGCCAGAACCATGTGCATGAGATGCTGGAACCACACCCCGAACAGACGGAGAACACCTGCCAGCCACGTCTGAACAACCTGCCGAGCACGCCGGAGACACCTGCTCGACTCGCCGGAACCATCTACCTGACATGCCCAAATCACCAGCCGGCTATGCCAGAACCACTTGGCGGACACTCCGGAATCATCTGCCGGACATGCCGGAACCAGCTCTCAGACACACCAGAACCACGTGCCGGAGACGCCGGAAGCACCTGCCGAGCATGCCGGAGCCCCCTGCTCGACTCGCCAGAAACACCTGCCGGACACGCCAAAATCACCAGCCGTGTACGCCAGAACCACCTGG
Source organism: Equus przewalskii (assembly GCF_037783145.1). Classification (NCBI taxonomy): domain Eukaryota; kingdom Metazoa; phylum Chordata; class Mammalia; order Perissodactyla; family Equidae; genus Equus; species Equus przewalskii. Next base: position 39,817 of record NW_027227732.1, on the reverse strand, counting down.
CGGACACTCCGAAATCACCTGTCGCGCATGCCGGAACCACCTCTCAGACGTGCCGGAAGCACGTGCCGGACAAGCCGGAATCACCTACCGGACAGACCGGAACCACCCGCCGAGCACGGCAGAGCCAACTGTTCGACTCGCTGGAACCACCTGCCGGACAGGCCAATATCAACTGCTGGCTATGCCAGAACCATCTGGGGGACGGTCCGGAATCGCCTGCCAGCCATGGCGGAACCACCTCTCAGACGTACCAGAACCACCTGCCGGAGAAGCTGGAAACACGTCCTGGACAGACTGAAACCACCTGCCGGCCAATCCTGAACCACCAGCCAAGCACAACGGAACAACCTGCCAGACACGCCAATATCACCTGCGTGTTATGCCAGAACCACTTGGAGGACTCTCTGGGATGACCTGCTGGGCATGCCGGAACCACCTCTCAGACGTGCCAGAACCATGTGGCGGACAGTCCGGAATCACCTGTTGGGCATACGCAACCACCTCTGACACGTACCAGAATCACGTGCCGTGCACGCTGGAACCACCTACCAGACAGACCGGAATCAACTTTTGGGCATGCCGGAACCACCAGTCAGATGTGCCAGAAACACGTGCCGGAGACACCGGAAGCACCCGCCGAGCACGTCGCAACCACCTGCTCAACTCGCCTGAACCACCTGCCGGACACGCCAAAATCACCTTCCCGCTACACCAGCACCACTTCGGGGACAAGCCGGAATCACGTGAGGGGCATCCCGGCACAGCATCTCAGACTGAATCTCGTGCCGGACACCACAGGACCACCTGCCGGACTGACCGGAACCACCTGCCGGACACGCCGGAACCACCGGCTCGACCCGCCGGAACGACCGCTGGACATGCAAAATCACCTGCCGGCTACGCCGGAAACACTTGGCGAACACGCCGGAATCACCTGCCGGGCATGCCGGAACCACCTCTCAGATATGCCAGAACCACGTGCCAATGACCCCGGAAGCACCTGCCGAGCACGCCGGAACCACCTGCTCGACTCGCCAGAACCACCTGCCGGACACGCAAAAATCACCTGCCGGCTACGCCACAACCAGTTGGGGAACACTTCGGAATCACCTGCCGGGCTTGCTGGAACCACCTGCCGGTCATGCCAAAATCACCTGCCAACTACGCCAGTACCACTTGGCGGACACTGTGGAAACACCTGTCGGGCCGGCCGGAACCACATCTCAGACGTGCCAGAACCATGTGCATGAGATTCTGGAACCACACCCCGAACAGACGGAAATCACCTGCCAGACCCGTCTGAACAACCTGCCGAGCACGCCGGAGCCACCTGCTCGACTCGCCGGAACCACCTACCTGACATGCCCAAATCACCAGCCGGGTATGCCAGAACCACTTGGCGGACACTCCGGAATCATCTGCCGGACTTGCCGGAACCAGCTCTCAGACACACCAGAACCACGTGCCGGAGACGCCGGAAGCACCTGCCGAGCATGCCGTAGCCACCTGCTCGACTCGCAAGAAACACCTGCCGGACACGCCAAAATCACCTGCCAACTACGCCAGTACCACTTGGCAGACACTGTGGAAACACCTGTCGGGCCTGCCGGAACCACATCTCAGACGTGCCAGAACCATGTGCCTGAGATGCTGGAACCACACCCCGAACAGACGGAAAGCACCTGCCGGACCCGTCTGAACAACCTGCCGAGGACGCCGGAGCCACCTGCTCGACTCGCCAGAAACACCTGCCGGACACGCCAAAATCACCTGCCGGGTACGCCAGAACCACCTGGCGGACACTCCGAAATCACCTGTCGCGCATGCCGGAACCACCTCTCAGACGTGCCGGAAGCACGTGCCGGACACGCCGGAATCACCTACCAGACAGACCGGAACCACCTGGCGAGCACGCCGGAGCCACCTGTTCGACTCGCTGGAACCACCTGCCGGACAGGCCAATATCAACTGCTGGCTATGCCAGAACCACCTGGGGACGGTCCGGAATCGCCTGCCAGCCATGGCGGAACCACCTCTCAGACGTACCAGAACCACCTGCCGGAGAAGCTGGAAACAAGTCCTGGACAGTCTGGAACCACCTGCCGGCCAAGCCTGAACCACCTGCGAAGCACAACGGAACAACCTGGCAGACACGCCAAAATCTCCTGCGTGTTATGACAGAACCACTTGGAGGACTCTCTGGGATGACCTGCCGGGCATGCCGGAACCACCTCTCAGACGTGCCAGAACCATGTGGCGGACAGTCCGGAATCACCTGTTGGGCTTACGCAACCACCTCTGACACGTACCAGAACCACGTGCCGTGCACGCCGGAACCACCTACCGGACAGACCGGAATCAACTTTTGGGCATGCCGGAACCACCAGTCAGTTGTGCCAGAAACACGTGCCGGAGACGCCGGAAGCACCTGCCGAGCACGTCGCAACCACCTGCTCAACTCGCCTGAACCACCTGCCGGACACGCCAAAATCACCTGCCCGCTACACCAGCACCACTTCAGGGACAAGCCGGAATCACGTGAGGGGCATGCTGGCACAGCCTCTCAGACTGAACCTCGTGCCGGACACCACAGAACCACCTGCCGGACAGACCGGAACCACCTGCCGGACACGCCGGAACCACCGGCTCGACCCGCGGGAACGACAGCTGGACATGCAAAATCACCTGCCGGCTACGCCGGAAACACTTGGCGAACACTCCGGAATCACTTGCCGGGCATGCCAGAACCACCTCTCAGATATGCCAGAACCACGTGCCAATGACCCCGGAAGCACCTGCCGAGCACGCCGGAACCACCTGCTCGACTCGCCAGAACCACCTGCCGGACACGCAAAAATCACCTGCCGGCTACGCCACAACCAGTTGGGGAACACTTCGGAATCACCTGCCGGGCTTGCTGGAACCACCTGCCGGTCATGCCAAAATCACATGCCAACTACGCCAGTACCACTTGGCGGACACTGTGGAAACAACTGTCGGGCCGGCCGGAACCACATCACAGACGTGCCAGAACCATGTGCATGAGATGCTGGAACCACACCCTGAACAGACGGAAAACACCTGCCAGACCCGTCTGAACAACCAGCCGAGCACGCCGGAGCCACCTGCTCGACTCGCCGGAACCACCTACCTGACATGCCCAAATCACCAGCCCGGTATGCCAGAACCACTTGGCGGACACTCCGGAATCATCTGCCGGACATGCCGGAACCAGCTCTCAGACACACCAGAACCACGTGCCGGAGACGCCGGAAGCACCTGCCGAGCATGCCGCAGCCACCTGCTCGACTCGCCGGAAACACCTGCCGGACACGCCAAAATCACCTGCCGGGTACGCCAGAACCACCTGGCGGACACTCCGAAATCACCTGTCGCGCATGCCGGAACCACCTCTCAGACGTGCCGGAAGCACGTGCCGGACACGCCGGAATCACCTACCGGACGGACCGGAACCACCTGCCGAGCACGCCGGAGCCACCTGTTCGACTCGCTGGAACCACCTGCCGGACAGGCCAATATCAACTGCTGGCTATGCCAGAACCACCGGGGGACGGTCCGGAATCGCCTGCCAGCCATGGCGGAACCACCTCTCAGACGTACCAGAACCACCTGCCGGAGAAGCTGGAAACACGTCCTGGACAGTCTGGAACCACCTGCCGGCCAAGCCTGAACCACCTGCCAAGCACAACGGAACAACCTGCCAGACACGCCAAAATCACCTGCGTGTTAGGCCAGAACCACTTGGAGGACTCTCTGGGATGACCTGCCGGGCATGCCGGAACCACCTCTCAGACGTGCCAGAACCATGTGGCGGACAGTCCGGAATCACCTGTTGGGCATGCGCAACCACCTCTGAGACGTACCAGAACCACATGCCGTGCAGGCTGGAACCACCTACCGGACAGACCGGAATCCCCTTTCGGGCATGCTGGAACCACCTGTCAGATGTGCCAGAAACACGTGCCGGAGACGCCGGAAGCACCTGCCAAGCACGTTGGAACCACGTGCTCAACTCGCCGGAACCACCTGCCGGACATGCCAAAATCACCTGCCGAGTATGCCAGAAGTATTTGGCGAACACTCCGGAATCACTTGCCGGGCATGCAGGAACCACCTCTCAGACATGCCAGAACCCCGAGCCAATGACCCCGGAAGCACCAGCCGAGCACGCCGGACCCACCTGCTCGACTCGCCAGAACCACCTGCCGATCACGAAAAAATCACCTGCCGGCTAGGCCACAACCAGTTGGTGAACACTTTGGAATCACCTGCCAGGCTTGCTGGAACCACCTGCCAGTCATGCCAAAATCACCTGACAACTACGCCAGAACCGTTTGGCAGACACTGCAGAAACACCTGTCGGGCCGGCTACAACCACATCTCAGACGTGCCAGAAACGTGTTCATGAGATGCTGGAACCACACCCCGAACAGACAGATACCACCTGCCAGAACCGCCCGAACCACCTGCTGAGCACGCCGGAACCACCTGCTCGACTCACCGGTACCACCTCCCTGACACGCCAAAATCACCTGCTGGGTATGCCAGAACCACTTGGCGGACACTCAGGAATCATCTGCCAGACATGCCGGAACCAGCTCTCAGACACACCAGAACCCAGTGCCGGAGACGCCGGAAGCACCTGCCGAGCATGCCGGAGCCACCTGCTCGACTCGCCAGAAACCCCTGCCGGACACGCCAAAATCACCTGCCGGGTACGCCAGTACCACTTGGCAGACACTGTGGAAACACCTGTCGGGCCGGCCGGAACCACATCTCAGACGTGCCAGAACCATGTGCATGAGATGCTGGAACCACACCCCGAACAGACGGAAAACACCTGCCAGTCCCGTCTGAACAACCTGCCGAGCACGCCGGAGCCACCTGCTCGACTCGCCAGAAACACCTGCCGGACACGCCAAAATCACCTGCCGGGTACGCCAGAACCACCTGGCGGACACTCCGGAATCACCTGCCGCGCATGCCGGAACCACCTCTCAGACGTGCCGGAAGCACGTGCCAGACACGCCGGAAACACCTACCGGACAGACCGGAACCACCTGCCAAGAACGCCGGAGCCACCTGTTCGACTCGCTGGAACCACCTGCCGGACAGGCCAATATCAACTGCTGGCTATGCCAGAACCACCTGGGGGACAGTCCGGGATCACCTGCCAGCCATGGCGGAACCACCTCTCAGACGTACCAGAACCACCTGCCGGAGAACCTGGAAACACGTCCTGGACAGACTGGAACCACGTGACGGCCATGCCTGAACCACCTGCCGAGCACGGCGGAACCACCTGCCGGACACTCTAAAATCACCTGCGGGCTACGCCAGAACCACTTGGACGACTCTCCGAAATGACCTGCCGGGCATGTTGGAACCACCTCTCAGACGTGCCAGAAGCACGTGGCGGACAGTCCGGAATCACCTGTTGGGCATACGCAACCACCTCTGACACGTACCAGAACCACGTGCCGTGCACGCCGCAACCACCTACTGGACAGACCGGAATCAACTTTTGGGCATGCCGGAACCACCAGTCAGATGTGCCAGAAACACGTGCCGGAGACGCCGGAAGCACCTGCCGAGCACGTCGCAACCACCTGCTCAACTCGCCTGAACCACCTGCCGGACACGCCAAAATCACCTGCCCGCTACACCAGCACCACTTCGGGGACAAGCCGGAATCACGTGAGGGGCATGCCGGCACAGCCTCTCAGACTGAACCTCGTGCCGGACACCACAGAACCACCTGCCGGACAGACCGGAACCACCTGCCGGACACGCCGGAACCACCGGCTCGACCCGCCGGAACGACCGCTGGACATGCAAAATCACCTGCCGGCTACGCCGGAAACACTTGGCGAACACTCCGGAATCACCTGCCGGGCATGCCAGAACCACCTCTCAGATATGCCAGAACCACGTGCCAATGACCCAGGAAACACCTGCCGAACACGCCGGAACCACCTGCTCGACTCGCCAGAACCACCTGCCGGACACGCAGAAATCACCTGCTGGCTACGCCACAACCAGTTGTGGAACACTTCGGAATCACCTGCCGGGCTTGCTGGAACCACCTGCCGGTCATGCCAAAATCAGCTGCCTACTACGCCAGTACCACTTGGCGGACAGTGTGGAAACACCTCTCGGGCCGGCCGGAACCACATCTCAGACGTGCCAGAACCATGTGCATGAGATGCTGGAACCACACCCCGAACAGACGGAAAACACCTGCCAGACCCGTCTGAACAACCTGCCGAGCACGCCGGAGCCACCTGCTCGACTCGCCGGAACCACCTACCTGACATGCCAAAATCACCAGCCGGGTATGCCAGAACCACTTGGCGGACACTCCGGAATCATCTGCCGGACATGCCGGAACCAGCTCTCAGACACACAAGAACCACGTGCCGGAGACGCCGGAAGCACCTGCCGAGCATGCCGCAGCCCCCTGCTCGACTCGCCAGAAACACCTGCCGGACACGCCAAACTCACCTGCCGGCTACGCCAGAACCACCTGGCGGACACTCCGAAACCACCTGTCGCGCATGGCGGAACCACCTCTCAGACGTGCCGGAAGCACGTGCCGGACACGCCGGAATCACCTACCGGACAGACCGGAACCACCTGCCGAGCACGCCAGAGCCACCTGTTCGACTCGCTGGAACCACCTGCCGGACAGGCCGATATCAACTGTTGGCTATGCCAGAACCACCTGGGGGACGGTCCGGGATCACCTGCCAGCCATGGCGGAACCACCTCTCAGACGTACCAGAACCACCTGCCGGAGAAGCTGGAAACACGTCCTGGACAGACTGGAACCACGTGACGGCCATGCCTGAACCACCTGCCGAGCACGGCGGAACCACCTGCCCGACACGCCAAAATCACCTGCGGGCTACGCCAGAACCATTTGGCCGACTCTCCGAAATGACCTGCCGGGCATGTTGGAACCACCTCTCAGACGTGCCAGAAGCACGTGGCGGACAGTCCGGAATCACCTGTTGGGCATACGCAACCACCTCTGAGACGTACCAGAACCACGTGCTGTGCACGCCGGAACCACCTACCGGACAGACAGGAATCAACTCATGGGCATGCCGGAACGACCAGTCAGATGTGCCAGAAACACGTGCCGGAGACGCCGGAAGCACCTGACCGCTACACCAGCACAACTTCGGGGACAATCCGGAATCACGTGAGGGGCATGCCGGCACAGCCTCTCAGACTGAACCTCGTGCCGGACACCACAGAACCACATGCCGGACAGACCGGAACCACCTGCCGGACACGCCGGATCCAGCGGCTCGACCAGCCGGAACGACCGCTGGACATGCAAAATCACCTGCCGGCTACGCCGCAAACACTTGGCGAACACTCCGGAATCACCTGCCGGGCATGCCGGAACCACCTCTCAGATATGCCATAACCACGTGCCAATGACCCGGAAGCACCTGCCGAGCACGCCGGAACCACCTGCTCGACTCGCCAGAACCACCTGCCGATCACGCAAAAATCACCTGCCGGCTACGCCACAACCAGTTGGTGAACACTTTGGAATCACCTGCCAGGCTTGCTGGAACCACCTGCCAGTCATGCCAAAATCACCTGCCAACTACTCCAGAACCGCTTGGCGGACACTGCGGAAACACCTGTCGGGCCGGCTGGAACCACATCTCAGACGTGCCAGAAACGTGTTCATGAGATGCTGGAACCACACCCCGAAAAGACGGATACCACCTGCCAGAACTGCCTGAACCACCTGCTGAGCACGCCGGAACGACCTGCTCGACTCGCCGGAACCACCTACCTGACATGCCCAAATCACCAGCCGGCTATGCCAGAACCACTTGGCGGACACTCCGGAATCATCTGCCGGACATGCCGGAACCAGCTCTCAGACACACCAGAACCACGTGCCGGAGACGCCGGAAGCACATGCCGAGCATGCCGGAGCCACCTGCTCGACTCGCCAGATACACCTGCCGGACACGCCAAAATCACCTGCCGGGTACGCCAGAACCACCTGTCGGACACTCTGAAACCACCTGTCGCGCATGCCGGAACCACCTCTCAGACGTGCCGGAAGCACGTGCCGGACACGCCGGAATCACCTACCAGACAGACCGGAACCACCTGCCGAGCACGCCGGAGCCACCTGTTCGACTCGCTGGAACCACTTGCCGGACAGGCCAATATCAACTGCTTGCTATGCCAGAACCACCTGGGGGACCGTCCGGGATCACCTGCCAGCCATGGCGGAACCACCTCTCAGACGTACCAGAACCACCTGCCGGAGAAGCTGGAAACACGTCCTGGACAGACTGGAACCACGCGACGGCCAAGCCTGAACCACCTGCCGAGCACGGCGGAACCACCTGCCGGACACGCCAAAATCACCTGCGGGCTACGCCAGAACCACTTGGACGACTCTCCGAAATGACCTGCCGGGCATGTTGGAACCACCTCTCAGACGTGCCAGAAGCACGTGGCGGACAGTCCGGAATCACCTGTTGGGCATACGCAACCACCTCTGAGACGTACCAGAACCACGTGCCGTGCACGCCGGAACCACCTACCGGACAGACCGGAATCAACTCTTGGGCATGCCGGAACCACCAGTCAGATGTGCCAGAAACACGTGTCGGAGACGCCGGAAGCACCTGCCGAGGACGTCGCAACCACCTGCTCAACTCGCCTCAACCACCTTCCGGACACGCCAAAATCACCTGCCCGCAACACCAGCACCACTTCGGGGACAAGCCGGAATCACGTGAGGGGCATGTCGGCACAGCCTCTCAGGCTGAACCTCATGCCGGACACCACAGAACCACCTGCCGGACTGACCGGAACCACCTGCCGGACACGCCGGAACCACCTGCTCGACTCGCCAGAACCACCTGCCGGACACGCAAAAATCACCTGCCGGCTACGCCAGAACCACCTGGCGGACACTCCGAAATCACCTGCCGGGCTTGCTGGAACCACCTGCTGGTCATGCCAAAATCGCCCGCCTACTACGCCAGTACCACTTGGCGGACAGTGTGGAAACACCTGTCGGGCCGGCAGGAACCACATCTCAGACGTGCCAGAACCATGTGCATGAGATGCTGGAACCACACCCCGAACAGACGGAAAACACCTGCCAGACCCGTCTGAACAACCTGCCGAGCACGCCGGAGCCACCTGCTCGACTCGCCGGAACCACCTACCTGGCATGCCCAAATCTCCAGCCGGGTATGCCAGAACCACTTTGCGGACACTCCGGAATCATCTGCCGGACATGCCGGAACCAGCTCTCAGACAAACAAGAACCAAGTGCCGAGACGCCGGAAGCACCTGCCGAGCATGCCGGAGCCACATGCTCGACTCGCCAGAAACACCTGCCGGACACGCCAAAATCACCTGCCGGGTACGCCAGAACCACCTGGAGGACACTCCGAAATCACCTGTCGCGCATGCCGGAACCACCTCTCAGACGTGCCGGAAGCACGTGCCGGACACGCCGGAATCACCTACCGGACAGACCGGAACCACCTGCCGAGCACGCCGGAGCCACCTGTTCGACTCGCTGGAACCACCTGCCGGACAGGCCAATATCAACTGCTGGCTATGCCAGAACCACCTGGGGGACGGTCCGGGATCACCTGCCAGCCATGGCGGAACCACCTCTCAGATGTACCAGAACCACCTGCCGGAGAAGCTGGAAACACGTCCTGGACAGACTGGAACCACGTGACGGCCATGCCTGAACCACCTGCCGAGCACGGCGGAACCACCTGCCGGACACTCCAAAATCACCTGCGGGCTACGCCAGAACCACTTGGACGACTCTCCGAAATTTCCTGCCGGGCATGTTGGAACCACCTCTCAGACGTGCCAGAAGCACGTGGCGGACAGTCAGGAATCACCTGTTGGGCATACGCAACCACCTCTGACACGTACCAGAATCACGTGCCGTGCACGCCGGAACCACCTACCAGACAGACCGGAATCAACTTTTGGGCATGCCGGAACCACCAGTCAGATGTGCCAGAAACACGTGCCGGAGACACCGGAAGCACCCGCCGAGCACGTCGCAACCACCTGCTCAACTCGCCTGAACCACCTGCCAGACACGCCAAAAACACCTCCCCGCTACACCAGCACCACTTCGGGGACAAGCCGGAATCACTTGAGGGGCATCCCGGCACAGCCTCTCAGACTGAATCTCGTGCCGGACACCACAGAACCACCTGCCGGACTGACCGGAACCACCTGCCGGACACGCCGGAACCACCGGCTCGACCCGCCGGAACGACAGCTGGACATGCAAAATCACCTGCCGGCTACGCCGGAAACACTTGGCGAACATGCCGGAATCACCTGCCGGGCATGCCGGAACCACCTCTCAGATATGCCAGAACCACGTGCCAATGACCCGGAAGCACCTGCCGAGCACGCCGGAACCACCTGCTCGACTCGCCAGAACCCCCTGCCGGACACGCAAAAATCACCTGCCGGCTACGCCACAACCAGTTGGGGAACACTTCGGAATCACCTGCCGGGCTTGCTGGAACCACCTCCCGGTCATGCCAAAATCACCTGCCAACTACGCCAGTACCACTTGGCGGACACTGTGGAAACACGTGTCGGGCCGGCCGGAACCACATCTCAGACGTGCCAGAACCATGTGCATGAGATTCTGGAACCACACCCCGAACAGACGGAAAACACCTGCCAGACCCGTCTGAACAACCTGCCGAGCACGCCGGAGCCACCTGCTCTAATCGCCGGAACCACCTACCTGACATGCCCAAATCACCAGCCGGGTATGCCAGAACCACTTGGCGGGCCATCCGGAATCATCTGCCGGACATGCCGGAACCAGCTCTCAGACACACCAGAACCACGTGCCGGAGACGCCGGAAGCACCTGCCGAGCATGCCGTAGCCACCTGCTCGACTCGCCAGAAACACCTGCCGGACACGCCAAAATCACCTGCCAACTACGCCAGTACCACTTGGCAAACACTGTGGAAACACCTGTCGGGCCTGCCGGAACCACATCTCAGACGTGCCGGAACCATGTGCATGAGATGCTGGAACCACAACCCGAACAGACGGAAAGCACCTGCCGGACCCGTCTGAACAACCTGCCGAGGACGCCGGAGCCACCTGCTCGACTCGCCAGAAACACCTGCCGGACACGCCAAAATCACCTGCCCGCTACACCAGCACCATTTCGGGGACAAGCCGGAATCACGTGAGGGGCATGCTGGCACAGCCTCTCAGACTGAACCTCGTGCCGGACACCACAGAACCACCTGCCGGACAGACCGGAACCACCTGCCGGACACGCCGGAACCAACGGCTCGACCCGCCGGAACGACCGCTGGACATGCAAAATCACCTGCCGGCTACGCCGGAAACACTTGGCGAACACTCCGGAATCACCTGCCGGGCATGCCGGAACCACCTCTCAGATATGCCAGAACCACGTGCCAATGACCCCGGAAGCACCTGCCGAGCACGCCGGAACCACCTGCTCGACTCGCCAGAACCACCTGCCGGACACGCAAAAATCACCTGCCGGCTACGCCACAACCAGTTGGGGAACACTTCGGAATCACCTGCCGGGCTTGCTGGAACCACCTGCCGGTCATGCCAAAATCACCTGCCAACTACGCCAGTACCACTTGGCGGACACTGTGGAAACACGTGTCGGGCCGGCCGGAACCACATCTCAGACGTGCCAGAACCATGTGCATGAGATTCTGGAACCACACCCCGAACAGACGGAAAACACCTGCCAGACCCGTCTGAACAACCTGCAGAGCACGCCGGAGCCACCTGCTCTAATCGCCGGAACCACCTACCTGACATGCCCAAATCACCAGCCGGGTATGCCAGAACCACTTGGCGGACACTCCGGAATCATCTGCCGGACATGCCGGAACCAGCTCTCAGACACACCAGAACCACGTGCCGGAGACGCCGGAAGCACCTGCCGAGCATGCCGTAGCCACCTGCTCGACTCGCCAGAAACACCTGCCGGACACGCCAAAATTACCTGCCGGGTACGCCAGAACCACCTGGCGGACACTCCGAAATCACCTGTCGCGCATGCCGGAACCACCTCTCAGACGTGCCGGAAGCACGTGCCGGACACGCCGGAATCACCTACCGGACAGACCGGAACCACCTGCCGAGCACGCCGGAGCCACCTGTTCGACTCGCTGGAACCACCTGCCGGACAGGCCAATATCAGCTGCTGGCTATGCCAGAACCACCTGGGGGACAGCCGGGATCACCTGCCAGCCATGGCGGAACCACCTCTCAGATGTACCAGAACCACCTGCCGGAGAATATGGAAACACGTCCTGGACAGTCTGGAACCACCTGCCGGCCAAGCCTGAACCACCTGCCGAGCACGGCGGAACCACCTGCCGGACGCGCCTAAATCACCTGCGTGTTATGCCAGAACCACTTGGAGGACTCTCTGGGATGACCTGCCAGGCATGCCGGAACCATCTCACAGACGTGCCAGAACCATGTGGCGGACAGTCGGGAATCACCTGTTGGGCATGCGCAACCACCTCTGAGACGTACCAGAACCACATGCCGTGCAGGCTGGAACCACCTACCGGACAGACCGGAATCACTTTTCGGGCATGCCGGAACCACATCTCAGATATGCCAGAACCACGTGCCAATGACCCCGGAAGCACCTGCCGAGCACGCCGGAACCACCTGCTCGACTCGCCAGAACCACCTGCCGAACATGCAAAAATCACCTGCCGGCTACGCCACAACCAGTTGGGGAACACTTCGGAATCACCTGCCGGGCTTGCTGGAACCACCTGACGGGCATGCCAAAATCACCTGCCAACTACGCCAGTACCACTTGGCGGACACTGGGGAAACACCTGTCGGGCCGGCCGGAACCACATCTCAGACGTGCCAGAACCATGTGCATGAGATGCTGGAACCACACCCCGAACAGACGGAAAACACCTGCCAGACCCGTCTGAACAACCTGCCGAGCTCGCCGGAGCCACCTGCTCGACTCGCCGGAACCACCTACCTGACATGCCCAAATCACCAGCCGGGTATGCCAGAACCACTTGGCGGACACTCCGGAATCATCTGCCGGATATGCCGGAACCAGCTCTCAGACACACCAGAACCACGTGCCGGAGACGCCGGAAGCACCTGCCGAGCATGCCGGAGCCACCTGCTCGACTCGCCAGAAACACCTGCCGGACACGCCAAAATCACCTGCCGGCTACGCCAGAACCACCTGGCGGACACTCCGAAATCACCTGTCGCGCATGCCGGAACCACCTCTCAGACGTGCCGGAAGCACGTGCCGGACACGCCGGAATCACCTACCGGACAGACCGGAACCACCTGCCGAGCACGCCGGAGCCACCTGTTCGACTCGCTGGAACCACCTGCCGGACAGGCCAGTATTAACTGCTGGCTATGCCAGAACCACCTGGGAGACGGTCCGGAATCGCCTGCCAGCCATGGCGGAACCACCTCTCAAACGTACCAGAACCACCTGCCGGAGAAGCTGGAAACACGTCCTGGACAGTCTGGAACCACCTGCCGGCCAAGCCTGAACCACCTGCCAAGCACAACGGAACAACCTGCCAGACACGCCAAAATCACCTGCGTGTTATGCCAGAACCACTTGGAGGACTCTCTGGGATGACCTGCCGGGCATGCCGGAACCACCTCTCAGACGTGCCAGAACCATGTGGCGGACAGTCCGGAATCACCTGTTGGGCATGCGCAACCACCTCTGAGACGTACCAGAACCACATGCCGTGCAGGCTGGAACCACCTACCAGACAGACCGGAATCACCTTTCGGGCATGCCGGAACCACCTCTCAGATATGCCAGAACCACGTGCCAATTAACCCGGAAGCACCTGCCGAGCACGCCGGAACCACCTGCTCAACTCGCCTGAACCACCTGCCGGACATGCCAAAATCACCTGCCGACTATGCCAGAACCAATTGGCGAACACTCCGGAATCACTTGCCGGGCATGCAGGAACCACCTCTCAGACATGCCAGAACCCCATGCCAATGACCCCGGAAGCACCAGCCGAGCACGACGGAACCACCTGTTCGACTCGCCAGAACCACCTGCCGATCACGCAAAAATCACCTGCCGGCTACGCCACAACCAGTTGGTGAACACTTTGGAATCACCTGCCAGGCTTGCTGGAACCACCTGCCAGTCATGCCAAAATCACCCTCCAACTACGCCAGAACCGCTTGGCGGACACTGCGGAAACACCTGTCGGGCCGGCTGGAACCACATCTCAGACGTGCCAGAAACGTGTTCATGAGATGCTGGAACCACACCCCGAACAGACGGATACCACCTGCCAGAACCGCCTGAACCACCTGCTGAGCACGCCGGAACCACCTGCTCGACTCACGGGTACCACCTTCCTGACACACCAAAATCACCTGCTGGGTATGCCAGAACCACCTGGGGGACATCCCGGGATCACCTGCCAGCCATGGCGGAACCACCTCTCAGACGTACCAGAACCACCTGCCGGAGAAACTGGAAAGACGTCCTGGAAAGACTGGAACCACGTTACGGCCATGCCTGAACCACCTGCCGAGCACGGCGGAACCACCTGCCGGACACGCCAAAATCACCTGCGGGCTACGCCAGAACCACTTGGACGACTCTCCGAAATGACCTGCCGGGCATGGTGTAACCACCTCTCAGACGTGCCAGAAGCACGTGGCGGACAGTCCGGAATCACCTGTTGGGCATACGCAACCACCTCTGAGACGTACCAGAACCACGTGCTGTGCACGCCGGAACCACCTACCGGACAGACCGGAATCAACTCTTGGGCATGCCGGAACCACCAGTCAGATGTGCCAGAAACACGTGCCGGAGACGCCGGAAGGACCTTCCGAGCACGTCGCAACCACCTGCTCAACTCGACTGAACCACCTGCCGGACACGCCAAAATCACCTGCCCGCTACACCAGCACCACTTCGGGGACAAGCCGGAATCACGTGAGGGGAATGCTGGCACAGCCTCTCAGACTGAACCTCGTGCCGGACACCACAGAACCACCTGCCGGACAGACCGGAACCACCTGCTGGACACGCCGGAACAACCAGCTCGACCCGCCGGAACGACCGCTGGACATGCAAAATCACCTGCCGGCTACGCCGGAAACACTTGGCGAACACTCCGGAATCACCTGCCGGGCATGCTGGAACCACCTCTCAGATATGCCAGAACCGCGTGCCAATGACCCCAGAAGCACCTGCCGAGCACGCCGGAACCACCTGCTCGACTCGCCAGAACCACCTGCCGATCACGCAAAAATCACCTGCCGGCTACGCCACAACCAGTTGGTGAACACTTTGGAATCACCTGCCAGGCTTGCTGGAACCACCTGCCAGTCATGCCAAAATCACCCTCCAACTACGCCAGAACCGCTTGGCGGACACTGCGGAAACACCTGTCGGGCCGGCTGGAACCACATCTCAGACGTGCCAGAAACGTTTTCATGAGATGCTGGAACCACACCCCGAACAGAGGGATACGACCTGCCAGAACCGCCTGAACCACCTGCCGAGCACGCCGGAGCCACCTGCTCGACTCGCCGGAACCACCTACCTGACATGCCCAAATCACCAGCCGGGTATGCCAGAACCACTTGGCGGACACTCCGGAATCATCTGCCGGACATGCCGGAACCAGATCTCAGACACACCAGAACCACATGCCGGAGACGCTAGAAGCACCTGCCGAGCATGCCGGAGCCACCTGCTCGACTCACCAGAAACACCTTCCGGACACGCCAAAATCACCTGCCGGGTACGCCAGAACCACCTGACGGACACTGCGAAATCACCTGTCGCGCATGCCGGAACCACCTCTCAGACGTGCCGGAAGCACGTGCCGGACACGCCGGAATCACCTACCGGACAGACCGGAACCACGTGCCAGGCACGCCAGAGCCACCTGTTCGACTCGCTGGAACCACCTGCCGGACAGGCCAATATTAACTGCTGGCTATGCAAGAACCACCTGGGGGACGGTCCGGAATCACCTGCCAGCCATGGCGGAACCACCTCTCAGACGTACCAGAACCACCTGCCGCAGAATATGGAAACACGTCCTGGACAGTCTGGAACCACCTGCCGGCCAAGACTGAACCACCTGCCGAGCACGGCGGAACCACCTGACGGACGCGCCAAAATCACCTGCGTGTTATGCCAGAACCACTTGGAGGACTCTCTAGGTTGACCTGCCGGGCATGCCGGAACCACCTCTCAGACGTGCCAGAGCCGTGTGGCGGACAGTCCGGAATCACCTGTTGGGCATGCGCAACCACCTCTGAGACGTACCAGAACCACATGCCGTGCAGGCTGGAACCACCTACCGGACAGACCGGAGTCACCTTTCGGGCATGCCGAACCAACTGTCGGATGTGCCGGAAACACGTGCCGGAGACGCCGGAAGCACCTGCCAAGCACGTTGGAACCACCTCCTCAACTTGCCTGAACCACATGCCGGACATGCCAAAATCACCTGCCGACTATGCCAGAAGTACTTGGCGAACACTCCAGAATCACTTGCCGGGCATGCAGGAACCACCTCTCAGACATGCCAGAACCCCGTGCCAATGACCCCGGAAGCAACAGCCGAGCACGCCGGAACCACCGGCTCGACCCGCCGGAGCGACCGCTGGATATGCAAAATCACCTGCCGGCTACGCCGGAAACACTTGGCGAACACTCCAGAATCACCTGCCGGGCATGCCGGAACCACCTCTCAGATATGCCAGAACCACGTGCCAATGACCCCGGAACCACCTGCTGAGCACGCCGGAACCACCTGCTCGACTCGCCAGAACCACCTGCCGGACACGCAAAAATCACCTGCCGGCTACGCCACAACCAGTTGGGGAACACTTCGGAATCACCTGCCGGGCTTGCTGGAACCACCTGCCGGTCATGCCAAAATCACCTGCCAACTACGCCAGTACCACTTGGCGGACACTGTGGAAACACCTGTCGGGCCGGCCGGAACCACATCTCAGACGTGCCAGAAACATGTGCATGAGATGCTGGAACCACACCCCGAACAGACGGAAAACACCTGCCAGACCCGTCTGAACAACCTGCCGAGCACGCCGGAGCCACCTGCTCGACTCGCCGGAACCACCTACCTGGCATGCCCAAATCTCCAGCCGGGTATGCCAGAACCACTTGGCGGACACTCCGGAATCATCTGCCGGACATGCCGGAACCAGCTCTCAGACACACCAGAACCACGTGCCGGAGACGCCGGAAGCACCTGCCGAGCATGCCGGAGCCACCTGCTCGACTCGCCTTAAACACCTGCCGGACACGCCAAAATCACCTGCCGGCTACGCCAGAACTACTTGGCGGACACTCCGAAACCTACTGTCGCGCATGCCGGAACCACCTCTCAGACGTGCCGGAAGCACGTGCCGGACACGCCGGAATCACCTACCGGACAGACCGGAACCACCTGCCGAGCACGCCGGAGCCACCTGTTCGACTCGCTGGAACCACCTGCCGGACATGCCAATATCAACTGCTGGCTATGCCAGAACCACCTGGGGGACGGTCCGGAATCACCTGCCAGCCATGGCGGAACCACCTCTCAGACGTACCAGAACCACCTGCCAGAGAAGCTGGAAACACGTCCTGGACAGTCTGGAACCACCTGCCGGCCAAGCCTGAACCACCTGCCAAGCACAACGGAACAACCTGCCAGACACGCCAAAATCACCTGCGTGTTATGCCAGAACCACTTGGAGGACTCTCTGGGATGACTTGCCGGGCATGCCGGAACCACCTCTCAGACGTGCCAGAACCATGTGGCGGACAGTCCGGAATCACCTGTTGGGCATGCGCAACCACCTCTGAGACGTACCAGAACCACATGCCGTGCAGGCTGGAACCACCTACCGGACAGACCGGAATCACCTTTCGGGCATGCCGGAACCACCTCTCAGATATGCCAGAACCACGTGCCAATTACCCCGGAAGCACCTGCCGAGCACGCGGGAACCACCTGCTCAACTCGCCTGAACCACCTGCCGAAAATGCCAAAATCACCTGCCGACTATGCCAGAATCACTTGGCGAACACTCCGGAATCACTTGCCGGGCATGCAGGAACCACCTCTCAGACATGCCAGAACCCCGTGCCAATGAACCCGGAAGCACCAGCCGAGCACGCCGGAACCACCTGCTCGACTCGCCAGAACCACCTGCCGATCACGCAAAAATCACCTGCCGGCTACGCCACAACCAGTTGATGAACACTTTGGAATCACCTGCCAGGCTTGCTGGAACCACCTGCCAGTCATGCCAAAATCACCTTCCAACTACGCCAGAACCGCTTGGCGGACACTGCGGAAACACCTGTCGGGCCGGCTGGAACCACATCTCAGACGTGCCAGAAACGTGTTCATGAGATGCTGGAACCACACCCCGTACAGACGGATACCACCTGCCAGAACCGCCTGAACCACCTGCTGAGCACGCCGGAACGACCTGCTCGACTCACCGGTACCACCTCCCTGACACGCAAAAATCACCTGCTGGGTATGCCAGAACCACTTGGCGGACACTCCGGAATCATCTGCCGGACATGCCGGAACCAGCTCTCAGACACACCTGAACCAAGTGACGGACACGCCGGAACCACCGGCTCGACTCGCCGGAACGACCGCTGGACATGCAAAATCACCTGCCGGCTACGCCGGAAACACTTGGCGAACACTCCGGAATCACCTGCCGGACATGCCGGAACCAGCTCTCCGACACACCAGAACCACGTGCCGAAGACGCCGGAAGCACCTGCCGAGCATGCCGGAGCCACCTGCTCGACTCGCCAGAAACACCTGCCGGACACGCCAAAATCACCTGCTGGGTATGCCAGAACCCCCTGGAAGACACTCCGGAATCACCTGCCGCGCATGCCGGAACCACCTCTCAGACGTGCCGGAAGCACGTGCCGGACACCCCGGAAACACCTATCGGACAGACCGGAACCACCTGCCAAGAACGCCGGAGCCACCTGTTCGACTCGCTGGAACCACCTGCCGGACAGGCCAATATCAACTGCTGGCTATGCCAGAACCACCTGGGGGACAGTCCGGGATCACCTGCCAGCCATGGCGGAACCACCTCTCAGACGTACCAGAACCACCTGCCGGAGAAGCTGGAAACACGTCCTGGACAGACTGGAACCACGTGACGGCCATGCCTGAACCACCTGCCGAGCACGGCGGAACCACCTGCCTGACACGCCAAAATCACCTGCGGGCTACGCCAGAACCATTTGGCCGACTCTCCGAAATGACCTGCCGGGCATGTTGGAACCACCTCTCAGACGTGCCAGAAGCACGTGGCGGACAGTCCGGAATCACCTGTTGGGCATACGCAACCACCTCTGAGACGTACCAGAACCACGTGCTGTGCACGCCGGAACCACCTACCGGACAGACAGGAATCAACTCATGGGCATGCCGGAACCACCAGTCAGATGTGCCAGAAATACGTGCCGGAGACGCCGGAAGCACCTGACCGCTACACCAGCACAACTTCGGGGACAATCCGGAATCACGTGAGGGGCATGCCGGCACAGCCTCTCAGACTGAACCTCGTGCCGGACACCACAGAACCACCTGCCGGACAGACCGGAACCACCTGCCGGACACGCCGGAACCAGCGGCTCGACCCGCCGGAACGACCGCTGGACATGCAAAATCACCTGCCGGCTACGCCGCAAACACTTGGCGAACACTCCGGAATCACCTGTCGGGCATGCCGGAACCACCTCTCAGATATGCCAGAACCACGTGCCAATGACCCGGAAGCACCTGCCGAGCACGCCGGAACCACCTGCTCGACTCGCCAGAACCACCTGCCGATCACGCAAAAATCACCTGCCGGCTACGCCACAACCAGTTGGTGAACACTTTGGAATCACCTGCCAGGCTTGCTGGAACCACCTGCCAGTCATGCCAAAATCACCTGCCAACTACGCCAGAACCGCTTGGCGGACACTGCGGAAACACCTGTCGGGCCGGCTGGAACCACATCTCAGACGTGCCAGAAACGTGTTCATGAGATGCTGGAACCACACCCCGAACACACGGATACCACCTGCCAGAACTGCCTGAACCACCTGCTGAGCACGCCGGAACGACCTGCTCGACTCACCGGTACCACCTCCCTGACACGCCAAAATCACCTGCTGGGTAGGCCAGAACCACTTGGCGGACACTCCGGAATCATGTGCCGGACATGCCGGAACCAGCTCTCAGACACACCAGAACCAAGTGCCGGAGACGCCGGAAGCACCTGCCGAGCATGCCAGAGCCACCTACTCGACTCGCCAGAAACACCTGCCGGACACGACAAAATAACCTGCCGGGAACGCCAGAACCACCTGGCGGACACTCCGGAATCACCTGCCGCGCATGCCGGAACCACCTCTCAGACGTGCTGGAAGCACGTGCCAGACACGCCGGAAACACCTACCGGACAGACCGGAACCACCTGCCAAGAACGCCGGAGCCACCTGTTCGACTCGCTGGAGCCACCTGCCGGACAGGCCAATATCAACTGCTGGCTATGCCAGAACCACCTGGGGGACAGCCCGGGATCACCTGCCAGCCATGGCGGAACCACCTCTCAGACGTACCAGAACCACCTGCCGGAGAAGCTGGAAACACGTCCTGGACAGACTGGAACCACGTGACGGCCATGCCTGAACCACCTGCCGAGCACGGCGGAACCACCTGCCGGACACGCCAAAATCACCTGCGGGCTACGCCAGAACCACTTGGACGACTCTCCGAAATGACCTGCCGGGCATGTTGGAACCACCTCTCAGACGTGCCAGAAGCACGTGGCGGACAGTCCGGAATCACCTGTTGGGCATACACAACCACCTCTGAGACGTACCAGAACCACGTGCCGTGCACGCCGGAACCACCTACCGGACAGACCGGAATCAACTCTTGGGCATGCCGGAACCACCAGTCAGATGTGCCAGAAACACGTGCCGGAGACGCCGGAAGCACCTTCCGAGCACGTCGCAACCACCTGCTCAACTCGCCTGAACCACCTGCCGGACACGCCAAAATCACCTGCCCGCTACACCAGCACCACTTCGGGGACAATCCGGAATCACGTGAGGGGCATGCCGGCACAGCCTCTCAGACTGAACCTCGTGCCGGACACCACAGAACCACCTGCCGGACAGACCGGAACCACCTGCCGGACACGCCGGAACCACCGGCTCGACCCGCCGGAACGACCGCTGGACATGCAAAATCACCTGTCGGCTACGCCGGAAACACTTGGCGAACACTCCGGAATCACCTGCCGGGCATGCCGGAACCACCTCTCAGATATGCCAGAACAACGTGCCAATGACCCCGGAACCACCTGCCGAGCACGCCGGAACCACCTGCTCGACTCGCCAGAACCACCTGCCGATCACGCAAAAATCACCTGCCGGCTACGCCACAACCTGTTGGTGAACACTTTGGAATCACCTGCCAGGCTTGCTGGAACCACTGGCCGGTCATGCCAAAATCACCTGCCAACTACGCCAGTACCACTTGGCGGACACTGTGGAAACACGTGTCGGGCCGGCCGGAACCACATCTCAGACGTGCCAGAACCATGTGCATGAGATGCTGGAACCACACCCCGAACAGACGGAGAACACCTGCCAGCCACGTGTGAACAACCTGCCGAGCACGCCGGAGCCACCTGCTCGACTCGCCGGAACCACCTACCTGACATGCCCAAATCACCAGCCGGCTATGCCAGAACCACTTGGCGGACACTCCGGAATCATCTGCCGGACATGCCGGAACCAGCTCTCAGACACACCAGAACCAAGTGCCGGAGACGCCGGAAGCACCTGCCGAGCATGCCGGAGCCACCTGCTCGACTCGCCAGAAACACCTGCCGGACACGCAAAAATCACCTGCCGGGTACGCCAGAACCACCTGGCGGACACTCTGAAACCACCTGTCGCGCATGCCGGAACCACCTCTCAGACGCGCCGGAAGCACGTGCCGGACACGCCGGAATCACCTACCGGACAGACCAGAACCACCTGCCGAGCACGCCGGAGCCACCTGTTCGACTCGCTGGAACCACCTGCCGGACAGGCCAATATCAACTGCTGGCTATGCCAGAACCACCTGGGGGAGTTTCCGGAATCACCTGCCAGCCATGGCGGAACCACCTCTCTGAAGTACCAGAACCACCTGCCGGAGAAGCTGGAAACACGTCCTGGACAGTCTTGAACCACCTGCCGGCCAAGCCTGAACCACCTGCCAAGCACAACGGAACAACCTGCCAGACACGCCAAAATCACCTGCGTGTTATGCCAGAACCACTTGGAGGACTCTCTGGGATGACCTGCTGGGCATGCCGGAAACACCTCTCAGACGTGCCAGAACCATGTGGCGGACAGTCCGGAATCACCTGTTGGGCATGCGCAACCACCTCTGAGACGTACCAGAACCACATGCCGTGCAGGCTGGAACCACCTACCGGACAGACCAGAATCACCTTTCGGGCATGCCGGAACCACCTGTCAGATGTGCCAGAAACACGTGCCGGAGACGCCGGAAGCACCTGCCAAGCACGTTGGAACCACCTGCTCAACTCGCCTGAACCACCTGCCGGACATGCCAAAATCACCTGCCGACTATGCCAGAACCACTTGGCGAACACTCCGGAATCACTTGCCGGGCATGCAGGAACCACCTCTCAGACATGCCAGAACCCCGAGCCAATGACCCCGGAAGCACCAGCCGAGCACGCCGGAACCACCTGCTCGACTCGCCAGAACCACCTGCCGATCACGCAAAAATCACCTGCCGGCTACGCCACAACCAGTTGGTGAACACTTTGGAATCACCTGCCAGGCTTGCTGGAACCACCTGCCAGTCATGCCAAAATCACCTGCCAACTACGCCAGAACCGCTTGGCGGACACTGCGGAAACACCTGTCGGGCCGGCTGGAACCACATCTCAGACGTGCCAGAAACGTGTTCATGAGATGCTGGAACCACACCCCGAACAGACGGATACCACCTGCCAGAACCGCCTGAACCACCTGCTGAGCATGCCGGAACCAACTGCTCGACTCACCGGTACCACCTCCCTGACACGCCAAAATCACCTGCTGGGTATGCCAGAACCACTTGGCGGACACTCCGGAATCATCTGCCGGACATGTCGGAACCAGCTCTCAGACACACCAGAACCACGTGCCGGAGACGCCGGAAGCACCTGCCGACCATGCCGCAGCCACCTGCTCGACTCGCCAGAAACACCTGCCGATCACGCAAAAATCACCTGCCGGCTACGCCACAACCAGTTGGTGAACACTTTGGAATCACCTGCCGGGCTTGCTGGAACCACCTGCCAGTCATGCCAAAATCACCTGCCAAGTACGCCAGAACCGCTTGGCGGACACTGCGGAAACACCTGTCTGGCCGGTTGGAACCACATCTCAGACGTGCCAGAAAGGTGTTCATGAGATGCTGGAACCACACCCCGAACAGACGGATACCACCTGCCAAAACCACCTGAACCACCTGCCGAGCATGCCGGAGCCACCTGCTCGACTCGCCAGAAACACCTGCCGGACACGCCAAAATCACCTGCCGGGTATGCCAGAACCACCTGGCGGACACTACGGAATCACCTGCCGCGCATGCCGGAACCACCTCTCAGACGTGCCGGAAGCACGTGCCAGACACGCCGGAAACACCTACCGGACAGACCGGAACCACCTGCCAAGAACGCCGGAGCCACCTGTTCGACTCGCTGGAACCACCTGCCGGACAGGCCAATATCAACTGCTGGCTATGCCAGAACCACCTGGGGGACCGTCCGGGATCACCTGCCAGCCATGGCGGAACCACCTCTCAGACGTACCAGAACCACCTGCCGGAGAAGCTGGAAACACGTCCTGGACAGACTGGAACCACGCGACGGCCAAGCCTGAACCACCTGCCGAGCACGGCGGAACCACCTGCCGGACACGCCAAAATCACCTGCGGGCTACGCCAGAACCATTTGGCCGACTCTCCGAAATGACCTGCCGGGCATGTTGGAACCACCTCTCAGACGTGCCAGAAGCACGTGGCGGACAGTCCGGAATCACCTGTTGGGCATACGCAACCACCTCTGAGACGTACCAGAACCACGTGCCGTGCACGCCGGAACCACCTACCGGACAGACCGGAATCAACTCTTGGGCATGCCGGAACCACCAGTCAGATGTGCCAGAAACACGTGTCGGAGACGCCGGAAGCACCTGCCGAGGACGTCGCAACCACCTGCTCAACTCGCCTCAACCACCTGCCGGACACGCCAAACTCACCTGCCCGCAACACCAGCACCACTTCGGGGACAAGCCGGAATCACGTGAGGGGCATGCCTGCACAGCCTCTCAGACTGAACCTCGTGCCGGACACCACAGAACCACCTGCCGGACAGACCGGAACCACCTGCCGGACACGCCGGAACCACCGGCTCGACCCGCCGGAAAGACCGCTGGACATGCAAAATCACCTGCCGGCTACGCCGCAAACACTTGGCGAACACTCCGGAATCACCTGCCGGGCATGCCGGAACCACCTCTCAGATATGCCAAAACCACGTGCCAATGACCCCGGAAGCACCTGCCGAGCACGCCGGAACCACCTGCTCGACTCGCCAGAACCACCTGCCGGACACGCAAAAATCACCTGCCGGCTACGCCAGAACCACCTGGCGGACACTCCGAAATCACCTGCCGGGCTTGCTGGAACCACCTGCTGGTCATGCCAAAATCGCCCGCCTACTACGCCAGTACCACTTGGCGGGCAGTGTGGAAACACCTGTCGGGCCGGCCGGAACCACATCTCAGACGTGCCAGAACCATGTGCATGAGATGCTGGAACCACACCCCGAACAGACGGAAAACACCTGCCACACCCGTCTGAACAACCTGCCAAGCACGCCGGAGCCACCTGCTCGACTCGCCGGAACCACCTACCTGGCATGCCCAAATCTCCAGCCGGGTATGCCAGAACCACTTGGCGGACACTCCGGAATCATCTGCCGGACATGCCGGAACCAGCTCTCAGACAAACAAGAACCAAGTGCCGAGACGCCGGAAGCACCTGCCGAGCATGCCGGAGCCACCTGCTCGACTCGCCAGAAACACCTGCCGGACACGCCAAAATCACCTGCCGGGTATGCCAGAACCACCTGGCGGACACTCAGGAATCACCTGCCGCGCATGCCGGAACCACCTCTCATACGTGCCATAAGCACGTGCCAGACACGCCGGAAACACCTACCGGACAGACCGGAACCACCTGCCAAGAACGCCGGAGCCACCTGTTCGACTCGCTGGAACCACCTGCCGGACAGGACAATATCAACTGCTGGCTATGCCAGAACCACCTGGGGGACAGTCCGGGATCACCTGCCAGCCATGGCGGAACCACCTCTCAGACGTACCAGAACCACCTGCCGGAGAACCTGGAAACACGTCCTGGACAGACTGGAACCACGTGACGGCCTTGCCTGAACCACCTGCCGAGCACGGCAGAACCACCTGCCGGACACGCCAAAATCACCTGCGGGCTACGCCAGAACCACTTGGAGGACTCTCCGAAATTACCTGCCGGGCATGTTGGAACCACCTCTCAGACGTGCCAGAAGCACGTGGCGGACAGTCCGGAATCACCTGTTGGGCATACGCAACCACCTCTGACACGTACCAGAACCACGTGCCGTGCATTCCGGAACCACCTACCGGACAGACCGGAATCAACTTTTGGGCATGCTGGAACCACCAGTCAGATGTGCCAGAAACACGTGCCGGAGACGCCGGAAGCACCTGCCGAGCACGTCGCAACCACGTGCTCAACTCGCCTGAACCACCTGCCGGACACGCCAAAATCACCTGCCAACTACGCCAGTACCACTTGCAGACACTGTGGAAACACCTGTCGGGCCTGCCGGAACCACATCTCAGACGTGCCAGAACCATGTGCAAGAGATGCTGGAACCACACCCCGAACAGACGGAAAGCACCTGCCGGACCCGTCTGAACAACCTGCCGAGGACGCCGGAGCCACCTGCTCGACTCGCCAGAAACACCTGCCGGACACGCCAAAATCACCTGCCCGCTACACCAGCACCACTTCGGGGACAAGCCGGAATCACGTGAGGGGCATGCTGGCACAGCCTCTCAGACTGAACCTCGTGCCGGACACCACAGAACCACCTGCCGGACAGACCGGAACCACCTGCCGGACACGCCGGAACCACCGGCTCGACCCGCGGGAACGACCGCTGGACATGCAAAATCACCTGCCGGCTACGCCGGAAACACTTGGCGAACACTCCGGAATCACCTGCCGGGCATGCCGGAACCACCTCTCAGATATGCCAGAACCACGTGCCAATGACCCCGGAAGCACCTGCCGAGCACGCCGGAACCACCTGCTCGACTCGCCAGAACCACCTGCCGGACACGCAAAAATCACCTGCCGGCTACGCCACAACCAGTTGGGGAACACTTCGGAATCACCTGCCGGGCTTGCTGGAACCACCTGCCGGTCATGCCAAAATCACCTGCCAACTACGCCAGTACCACTTGGCGGACACTGTGGAAACAACTGTCGGGCCGGCCGGAACCACATCACAGACGTGCCAGAACCATGTGCATGAGATGCTGGAACCACACCCTGAACAGACGGAAAACACATGCCAGACCCGTCTGAACAACCTGCCGAGCACGCCGGAGCCACCTGCTCGACTCGCCGGAACCACCTACCTGACATGCCCAAATCCCCAGCCGGGTATGCCAGAACCACTTGGCGGACACTCCGGAATCATCTGCCGGACATGCCGGAACCAGCTCTCAGACACACCAGAACCACGTGCCGGAGACGCTGGAAGCACCTGCCGAGCATGCCGGAGCCACCTGCTCGACTCGCCAGAAACACCTGCCGGACACGCCAAAATCACCTGCCGGGTACGCCAGAACCACCTGGCGGACACTCCGAAACCACCTGTCGCGCATGCCGGAACCACCTCTCAGACGTGCCGGAAGCACGTGCCGGACACGCCGGAATCACCTACCGGACAGACCGGAACCACCTGCCGAGCACGCCGGAGCCACCTGTTCGACTCGCTGGAACCACCTGCCGGACAGGCCAATATCAACTGCTGGCTATGCCAGAACCACCTGGGGGACAGTCCGGGATCACCTGCCAGCCATGGCGGAACCACCTCTCAGACGTACCAGAACCACCTGCCGGAGAAGCTGGAAACACGTCCTGGACAGACTGGAACCACGTGACGGCCATGCCTGAACTACCTGCCGTGCACGGCGGAACCACCTGCCGGACACGCCAAAATCACCTGCGGGCTACGCCAGAACCACTTGGACGACTCTCCGAAATGACCTGCCGGGCATGTTGGAACCACCTCTCAGACGTGCCAGAAGCACGTGGCGGACAGTCCGGAATCACCTGTTGGGCATACGCAACCACCTCTGAGACGTACCAGAACCACGTGCAGTGAACGCCGGAACCACCTACCGGACAGACCGGAATCAACTTTTGGGCATGCCGGAACCACCAGTCAGATGTGCCAGAAACACGTGCCGGAGACGCCGGAAGCACCTGCCGAGCACGTCGCAACCACCTGCTCAACTCGCCTGAACCACCTGCCGGACACGCCAAAATCACCTGCCCGCTACACCAGCACCACTTCGGGGACAAGCCGGAATCACGTGAGGGGCATGTCGGCACAGCCTCTCAGGCTGAACCTCATGCCGGACACCACAGAACCACCTGCCGGACAGACCGGAACCACCTGCCGGACACGCCGGAACCACCGGCTCGACCCGCCGGAACGACCGCTGGACGTGCAAAATCACCTGCCGGCTACGCCGGAAACACTTGGCGAACACTCCGGAATCACCTGCCGGGCATGCCGGAACCACCTCTCAGATATGCCAGAACCACGTGCCAATGACCCCAGAAGCACCTGCCGAGCACGCCGGAACCACCTGCTCGACTCGCCAGAACCGCCTTCCGGACACGCAAAAATCACCTGCCGGCTACGCCACAACCAGTTGGGGAACACTTCGGAATCACCTGCCGGGCTTGCTGGAACCACCTGCCGGTCATGCCAAAATCACCTGCCAAATACGCCAGTACCACTTGGCGGACACTGTGGAAACACCTGTCGGGCCGGCCGGAACCACATCTCAGACGTGCCAGAACCATGTGCATGAGATGCTGGAACCACACCCCGAACAGACGGAAAACACCTGCCAGACCCGTCTGAACAACCTGCCGAGCACGCCGGAGCCACCTGCTCGACTCGCCGGAACCACCTACCTGACATGCCCAAATCACCAGCAGGGTATGCCAGAACCACTTGGCGGACACTCCGGAATCATCTGCCGGACATGCCGGAACCAGCTCTCAGACACACCAGAACCACGTGCTGGAGACGCCGGAAGCACCTGCCGAGCATGCCAGAGCCACCTGCTCGACTCGCCAGAAACACCTGCCGGACACGCCAAAATCACCTGCCGGGTACGCCAGAACCACCAGGCGGACACTCCGAAATCACCTGTCGCGCATGCCGGAACCACCTCTCAGACGTGCCGGAATCACCTACCGGACAGACCGGAACCACCTGCCGAGCACGCCGGAGCCACCTGTTCGACTCGCTGGAACCACCTGCCGGACAGGCCAATATCAACTGCTGGCTATGCCAGAACCACCTGGGGGACGGTCCGGAATCGCCTGCCAGCCATGGCGGAACCACCTCTCAGACGTACCAGAACCACCTGCCGGAGAAGCTGGAAACACGTCCTGGACAGTCTGGAACCACCTGCCGGCCAAGCCTGAACCACCTGCCAAGCACAACGGAACAACCTGCCAGACAAGCCAAAATCACCTGCGTGTTATGTCAGAACCACTTGGAGGACTCTCTGGGATGACCTGCCGGGCATGCCGGAACCACCTCTCAGACGTGCCAGAACCATGTGGCGGACAGTCCGGAATCACCTGTTGGGCATGCGCAACCACCTCTGAGACGTACCAGAACCACATGCCGTGCAGGCTGGAACCACCTACCGGACAGACCGGAATCACCTTTCGGGCATGCCGGAACCACCTGTCGGATGTGCCAGAAACACGTGTCAGAGACGCCGGAAGCACCTTCCGAGCACGTCGCAACCACCTGCTCAACTCGCCTGAACCACCTGCCGGACACGCCAAAATCACCTGCCCGCTACACCAGCACCACTTCGGGGACAAGCCGGAATCACGTGAGGGGCATGCCGGCACAGCCTCTCAGACTGAATCTCGTGCCGGACACCACAGAACCACCTGCCGGACAGACCGGAACCACCTGCCGGACACGCCGGAACCACCGGCTCGACCCGCCGGAACGACCGCTGGACATGCAAAATCACCTGGCGGCTACGCCGGAAACACTTGGCGAACACTCCGGAATCACCTGCCGGGCATGCCGGAACCACCTCTCAGATATGCCAGAACCACATGCCAATGACCCCGGAAGCACCTGCCGAGCACGCCGGAACCACCTGCTCGACTCGCCAGAACCACCTGCCGATCACGCAAAAATCACCTGCCGGCTACGCCACAACCAGTTGATGAATACTTTGGAATCACCTGCCACGCTTGCTGGAACCACCTGCCAGTCATGCCAAAATCACCTGCCAACTACGCCAGAACCGCTTGGCGGACACCGCGGAAACACCTGTCGGGCCGGCTGGAACCACATCTCAGACGTGCCAGAAACGTGTTCATGAGATGCTGGAACCACACCCCGAACAGACGGATACCACCTGCCAGAACCGCCTGAACCACCTGCTGAGCACGCCGGAACCACCTGCTCGACTCACCGGTACCACCTCCCTGACACGCCAAAATCACCTGCTGGGTATGCCAGAACCACTTGGCGGACACTCCGGAATCATCTGCCGGACATGCCGGAACCAGCTCTCAGACACACCAGAACCAAGTGCCGGAGACGCCGGAAGCACCTGCCGAGCATGCCGGAGCCACCTGCTCGACTCGCCAGAAACACCTGCCGGACACGCCAAAATCACCTGCCGGGTATGCGAGACACACCTGGCGGACACTACGGAATCACCTGCCGCGCATGCCGGAACCACCTCTCAGACGTGCCGGAAGCACGTGCCGGACACGCCGGAAACAACTACCGGACAGACCGGAACCACCTGCCAAGAACGCCGGAGCCACCTGTTCGACTCGCTGGAACCACCTGCCGGACAGGCCAATATCAACTGCTGGCTATGCGAGAACCACCTGGGGGACAGTCCGGGATCACCTGCCAGCCATGGCGGAACCACCTCTCAGACGTAGCAGAACCACCTGCCGGAGAAGCTGGAAACACGTCCTGGACAGACTGGAACCACGTGACGGCCATGCCTGAACCACCTGCCGAGCACGGCGGAACCACCTGCCGGACACGCCAAAATCACCTGCGGGCTACGCCAGAACCACTTGGACGACTCTCCGAAATGACCTGCCGGGCATGTTGGAACCACCTCTCAGACGTGCCAGAAGCACGTGGCGGACAGTCCGGAATCACCTGTTGGGCATACGCAACCACCTCTGACACGTACCAGAACCACGTGCCGTGCACGCCGGAACCACCTACCGGACAGACCGGAATCAACTTTTGGGCATGCTGGAACCACCAGTCAGATGTGCCAGAAACACGTGCCGGAGACGCCGGAAGCACCTGCCGAGCACGTCGCAACCACCTGCTCAACTCGCCTGAACCACCTGCCGGACACGCCAAAATCACCTGCCCGCTACACCAGCACCACTTCGGGGACAAGCCCTAATCACGTGAGGGGCATGCCGGCACAGCCTCTCAGACTGGACCTCGTGCCGGACACCACAGAACCACCTGCCGGACAGACCGCAACCACCTGCCGGACACGCCGGAACCACCGGCTCGACCCGCTGGAACGACCGCTGGACATGCAAAATCACCTGCCGGCTACGCCGGAAACACTTGGCGAACACTCCGGAATCACCTGCCGGGCATGCCGGAACCACCTCTCAGATATGCCAGAACCACGTGCCAATGACCCCGGAAGCACCTGCCGAGCACGCCGGAACCATCTGCTCGACTCGCCAGAACAACCTGCCGGACACGCAGAAATCACCTGCCGGCTACGCCACAACCAGTTGGGGAACACTTCGGAATCACCTGCCGGGCTTGCTGGAACCACCTGCCGGTCATGCCAAAATCACCTGCCAACTACGCCAGTACCACTTGGCGGACACTGGGGAAACACCTGTCGGGCCGGCCGGAACCACATCTCAGACGTGCCAGAACCATGTGCATGAGATGCTGGAACCACACCCCGAAGAGACGGAAAACACCTGCCAGATCCGTCTGAACAACCTGCCGAGCACGCCGGAGCCACCTGCTCGACTCGCCGGAACCACCTACCTGACATGCCCAAATCACCAGCCGGGTATGCAGAACTACTTGGCGGACACTCCAGAATCATCTGCCGGACATGCCGGAACCAGCTCTCAGACACACCAGAACCACGTGCCGGAGACGCTGGAAGCACCTGCCGAGCATGCCGGAGCCACCTGCTCGACTCGCCAGAAACACCTGCCGGACACGCCAAAATCACCTTCCGGGTATGCCAGAACCACCTGGCCGAAACTCCGAAATCACCTGTCGCGCATGCCGGAACCACCTCACAGACGTGCCGGAAGCACGTGCCGGACACGCCGGAATCACCTACCGGACAGACCGGAACCACCTGCCGAGCTCGCCGGAGCCACCTGTTCGACTCGCTGGAACCACCTGCCGGACAGGCCAATATCAACTGCTGGCTATGCCAGAACCACCTGGGGGACGGTCCGGAATCGCCTGCCAGCCATGGCGGAACCACCTCTCAGACCTACCAGAACCACCTGCCGGAGAAGCTGGAAACACGTCCTGGACAGTCTGGAACCACCTGCCGGCCAAGCCTGAACCACCTGCCAAGCACAACG
Source organism: Equus przewalskii (assembly GCF_037783145.1). NCBI lineage: Eukaryota > Metazoa > Chordata > Mammalia > Perissodactyla > Equidae > Equus > Equus przewalskii. The sequence continues at coordinate 7,626 of NW_027227732.1, read as the reverse complement.
GAACAACCTGCCAGACACGCCAAAATCACCTGCGTGTTATGCCAGAACCACTTGGAGGACTCTCTGGGATGACCTGCCGGGCATGCCGGAACCACCTCTCAGACGTGCCAGAACCATGTGGCGGACAGTCCGGAATCACCTGTTGGGCATGCGCAACCACCTCTGAGACGTTCCAGAACCACATGCCGTGCAGGCTGGAACCACCTACCGGACAGACCGGAATCACCTTTCGGGCATGCCGGAACCACCTGTCAGATGTGCCAGAAACACGTGCCGGAGACGCCGGAAGCACCTGCCAAGCACGTTGGAACCACCTGCTCAACTCGCCTGAACCACCTGCCGGACATGCCAAAATCACCCGCCGACTATGCCAGAACCACTTAGCGAACACTCCGGAATCACTTGCCGGGCATGCAGGAACCACCTCTCAGACATGCCAGAACCCCGTGCCACTGACCCCGGAAGCACCAGCCGAGCACGCCGGAACCACCTGCTCGACTCGCCAGAACCACCTGCTGATCACGCAAAAATCACCTGCCGGCTACGCCACAACCAGTTGGTGAACACTTTGGAATCACCTGCCAGGCTTGCTGGAACCACCTGCCAGTCATGCCAAAATCACCTGCCAACTACGCCAGAACCGCTTGGCGGACACTGCGGAAACACCTGTCGAGCCGGCTGGAACCACATCTCGGACGTGCCAGAAACGTGTTCATGAGATGTTGGAACCACACCCCGAACAGACGGATACCACCTGCCAGAACCGCCTGAACCACCTGTCGAGCACGCCGGAGCCACCTGCTCCACTCGCCGGAACCACCTACCTGACATGCCCAAATCACCAGCCGGGTATGCCAGAACCACTTGGCGGACACTCCGGAATCATCTGCCGGACATGCCGGAACCAGCTCTCAGACACACCAGAACCACGTGCCGGAGACGCCGGAAGCACCTGCCGAGCATGCCGGAGCCACCTGCTCGACTCGCCAGAAACACCTGCCGGACACGCCAAAATCACCTGTCGGGTACGCCAGAAACACCTGCCGGACACGCCAAAATCACCTGCCGGGTACGCCAGAACCACCTGGCGGACACTCCGAAATCACATGTCGCGCATGCCGGAACCACCTCTCAGACGTGCCTGAAGCACGTGCCAGACACGCCGGAATCACCTACCGGACAGACAGGAACCACCTGCCGAGCACGCCGGAGCCACCTGTTCGACTCGCTGGAACCACCTGCCGGACAGGCCAATATCAACGTCTGGCTATGCCAGAACCACCTGGGGGACGGTTCGGGATCACCTGCCAGCCATGGCGGAACCACCTCTCAGACGTAGCAGAACCACCTGCCGGAGAAGCTGGAAACACGTCCTGGACAGACTGGAACCACGTGACGGCCATGCCTGAACCACCTGCCGAGCACGGCGGAACCACCTGCCCGACACGCCAAAATCACCTGCGGGCTACGCCAGAACCACTTGGACGACTCTCCGAAATGACCTGCCGGGCATGTTGGAACCACCTCTCAGACGTGCCAGAAGCACGTGGCGGACAGTCCGGAATCACCTGTTGGGCATACGCAACCACCTCTGAGACGTACCAGAACCACGTGCCGTGCACGCCGGAAACACCTACCCTGCACGCCGGAACCACCTACCAGACAGACCGGAATCAACTTTTGGGCATGCCGGAACCACCCGTCAGATGTGCCAGAAACACGTGCCGGAGACGCCGGAAGCACCTGCCGAGCACGTCGCAACCACCTGCTCAACTCGCCTGAACCACCTGCTGGACACGCCAAAATCACCTGCCCGCTACAGCAGCACCACTTCGGGGACAAGCCGGAATCACGTGAGGGGCATGCCGGCACAGCCTCTCAGACTGAACCTCGTGCCGGACACCACAGAACCACCTGCCGGACAGACCGGAACCACCTGCCGGACACGCCGGAACCACCGGCTCGACCCGCCAGAACGACCGCTGGACATGCAAAATCACCTGCCGGCTACGCCGGAAACACTTGGCGAACACTCTGGAATCACCTGCCGGGCATGCCGGAACCACCTCTCAGATATGCCGGTACCACGTGCCAATGACCCCGGAAGCACCTGCCGAACACGCCGGAACCACCTGCTCGACTCGCCAGAAACACCTGCCGGACACGCCAAAATCACCTTCCGGGTACGCCAGAACCACCTGGCCGAAACTCCGAAATCACCTGTCGCGCATGCCGGAACCACCTCACAGACGTGCCGGAAGCACGTGCCGGACAAGCCGGAATTACCTACCGGACAGACCGGAACCACCTGCCGAGCTCGCCGGAGCCACCTGTTCGACTCGCTGGAACCACCTGCCGGACAGGCCAATATCAACTGCTGGCTATGCCAGAACCACCTGGGGGACGGTCCGGAATCGCCTGCCAGCAATGGCGGAACCACCTCTCAGACGTACCAGAACCACCTGCCGGAGAAGCTGGAAACACGTCCTGGACAGTCTGGAACCACCTGCCGGCCAAGCCTGAACCACCTGCCAAGCACAACGGAACAACCTGCCAGACACGCCAAAATCACCTGCGTGTTATGCCGGAACCACTTGGAGGACTCTCTGGGATGACCTGCCGGGCATGCCGGAACCACCTCTCAGACGTGCCAGAACCATGTGGCGGACAGTCCGGAATCACCTGTTGGGCATGCACAACCACCTCTGAGACGTACCAGAACCACATGCCGTGCAGGCTGGAACCACCTACCGGACAGACCGGAATCACCTTTCGGGCATGCCGGAACCACCTGTCAGATGTGCCAGAAACACGTGCCGGAGACGCCGGAAGCACCTGCCAAGCACGTTGGAACCACCTGCTCAACTCGCCTGAACCACCTGCCGGACATGCCAAAATCACCTGCCGAGTATGACAGAACCACTTGGCGAACACTCCGGAATCACTTGCCGGGCATGCAGGAACCACCTCTCAGACATGCCAGAACCCCGTGCCAATGACCCCGGAAGCACCAGCAGAGCACGCCGGAACCACCTGCTCGACTCGCCAAAACCACCTGCCGATCACGCAAAAATCACCTGCCGGCTACGCCACAACCAGTTGGTGAACACTTTGGAATCACCTGCCAGGCTTGCTGGAACCACCTGCCGGTCATGCCAAAATCACCTGCCAACTACGCCAGAACCGCTTGGCGGACACTGCGGAAACACCTGTCGAGCCGGCTGGAACCACATCTCAGACGTGCCAGAAACGTGTTCATGAGATGCTGGAACCACACCCCGAACAGACGGATACCACCTGCCAGAACCGCCTGTACCACCTGCTGAGCACACCGGAACCACCAGCTCGACTCACCGGTACCACCTCCCTGACACGCCAAAATCACCTGCTGGGTATGCCAGAACCACTTGGCGGACACTCCGGAATCATCTGCCGGACATGCCGGAACCAGCTATCAGACACACCAGAACCAAGTGCCGGAGACGCCGGAAGCACCTGCCGAGCATGTCGGAGCCACCTGCTCGACTCGCCTGAAACACCTGCCGGACACGCCAAAATCACCTGCCGGGTATGCCAGAACCACCTGGCGGACACTACGGAATCACCTGCCGCGCATGCCGGAACCACCTCTCAGACGTGCCGGAAGCACGTGCCAGACACGCCGGAAACACCTACCGGACAGACCGGAACCACCTGCCAAGAACGCCGGAGCCACCTGTTCGACTCGCTGGAACCACCTGCCGGACAGGCCAATATCAACTGCTGGCTATGCGAGAACCACCTGGGGGACAGTCCGGGATCACCTGCCAGCCATGGTGGAACCACCTCTCAGACGTACCAGAACCACCTGCCGGAGAAGCTGGAAACACGTCCTGGACAGACTGGAACCACGTGACGGCCATGCCTGAACCACCTGCCGAGCACGGCGGAACCACCTGCCGGACACGCCAAAATCACCTGCGGGCTACGCCAGAACCACTTGGACGACTCTCCGAAATGACCTGCCGGGCATGTTGGAACCACCTCTCAGACGTGCCAGAAGCACGTGGCGGACAGTCCGGAATCACCTGTTGGGCATACGCAACCACCTCTGAGACGTACCAGAACCACGTGCCGTGCACGCCGGAACCACCTACCGGACAGACCGGAATCAACTTTTGGGCATGCCGGAACCACCAGTCAGATGTGCCAGAAACAAGTGCCGGAGACGCCGGAAGCACCTGCCGAGCACGTCGCAACCACCTGCTCAACTCGCCTGAACCACCTGCCGGACACGCCAAAATCACCTGCCCGCTACACCAGCACCACTTCGGGGACAAGCCGGAATCACGTGAGGGGCATGCCGGCACAGCCTCTCAGACTGAACCTCGTGCCGGACACCACAGAACCACCTGCCGGGCAGACCGGAACCACCTGCCGGACACGCCGGAACCACCGGCTCGACCCACCGGAACGACCGCTGGACATGCAAAATCACCTGCCGGCTATGCCGGAAACACTTGGCGAACACTCCGGAATCACCTGCCGGGCATGCCGGAACCACCTCTCAGATATGCCAGAACCACGTGCCAATGAACCCGGAAGCACCTGCCGAGCACGCCGGAACCACCTGCTCGACTCGCCAGAACCACCTGCCGGACACGCATAAATCACCTGCCGGCTACGCCACAACCAGTTGGGGAACACTTCGGAATCACCTGCCGGGCTTGCTGGAACCACCTGCCGGTCATGCCAAAATCACCTGCCTACTACGCCAGTACCACTTGGCGGACACTGTGGAAACACCTGTCGGGCCGGCCGGAACCACATCTCAGACGTGCCAGAACCATGTGCATGAGATGCTGGAACCACACCCCGAACAGACGGAAAACACCTGCCAGACCCGTCTGAACAACCTGCCGAGCACGCCGGAGCCACCTGCTCGACTCGCCGGAACCACCTACCTGACATGCCCAAATCACCAGCCGGGTATGCCAGAACCACTTGGCAGACACTCCGGAATCATCTGCCGGACATGCCGGAACCAGCTCTCAGACACACCAGAACCACGTGCCGGAGACGCCGGAAGCACCTGCCGAGCATGCCGGAGCCACCTGCTCGACTCGCCAGAAACACCTGCCGGACACGCCAAAATCACCTGCCGGGTACGCCAGAACCACCTGGCGGACACTCCGAAATCACCTGTCGCGCATGCCGGAACCACCTCTCAGACGTGCCGGAAGCACGTGCCGGACACGCCGGAATCACCTACCGGACAGACCGGAACCACCTGCCGAGCACGCCGGAGCCACCTGTTCGACTCGCTGGAACCACCTGCCGGACAGGCCAATATCAACTGCTGGCTATGCCAGAACCACCTGGGGGACGGTCCGGAATCGCCTGCCAGCCTTGGCGGAACCACCTCTCAGACGTACCAGAACCACCTGCCAGAGAAGCTGGAAACACGTCCTGGACAGTCTGGAACCACCTGCCGGCCAAGCCTGAACCACCTGCCAAGCACAACGGAACAACCTGCCAGACACGCCAAAATCACCTGCGTGTTATGCCAGAACCACTTGGAGGACTCTCTGGGATGACCTGCCGGGCATGCCGGAACCACCTCTCAGACGTGCCAGAACCATGTGGCGGACAGTCCGGAATCACCTGTTGGGCATGCGCAGCCACCTCTGAGACGTACCAGAACCACATGCCGTGCAGGCTGGAACCTCCTACCGGACAGACCGGAATCACCTTTCGGGCATGCCGGAACCACCTGTCAGATGTGCCAGAAACACGTGCCGGAGACGCCGGAAGCACCTGCCAAGCACGTTGGAACCACCTGCTCAACTCGCCTGAACCACCTGCCGGACATGCCAAAATCACCTGCCGGCTATGCCAGAACCACTGGGCGAACACTCCGGAATCACTTGCCGGGCATGCAGGAACTACCTCTCAGACATGCCAGAACCCCGTGCCAATGACCCCGGAAGCACCAGCCGAGCACGCCGGAACCACCTGTTCGACTCGCCAGAACCACCTGCCGATCACGCAAAAATCACCTGCCGGATACGCCACAACCAGTTGATGAACACTTTGGAATCACCTGCCACGCTTGCTGGAACCACCTGCCAGGCATGCCAAAATCACCTGCCAACTACGCCAGAACCGCTTGGCGGACACCGCGGAAACACCTGTCGGGCCGGCTGGAACCACATCTCAGACGTGCCAGAAACGTGTTCATGAGATGCTGGAACCACACCCCGAACAGACGGATACCACCAGCCAGAACCGCCTGAACCACCTGCTGAGCACCCCGGAACCACCTGCTCGACTCACCGGTACCACCTCCCTGACACGCCAAAATCACCTGCTGGGTATGCCAGAACCACTTGGCGGACACTACGGAATCATCTGCCGGACATGCCGGAACCAGCTCTCAGACACACCAGAACCAAGTGCCGGAGACGCCGGAAGCACCTGCCGAGCATGCCGGAGCCACCTGCTCGACTCGCCTGAAACACCTGCCGGACACGCCAAAATCACCTGCCGGGTATGCCAGAAACACCTGGCGGACACTACGGAATCACCTGCCGCGCATGCCGGAACCACCTCTCAGACGTGCCGGAAGCACGTGCCAGACACGCCGGAAACACCTACCGGACAGACCGGAACCACCGGCCAAGTTCGCCGGAGCCACCTGTTCGACTCACTCGAACCACCTACCGGACAGGCCAATATCAACTGCTGGCTATGCCAGAACCACTTGGGGGACAGTCCGGGATCACCTGCCAGCCATGGCGGAACCACCTCTCAGACGTACCAGAACCACCTGCCGGAGAAGCTGGAAACACGTCCTGGACAGACTGGAACCACGTGACGGCCATGCCTGAACCACCTGCCGAGCACGGCGGAACCAGCTGCCGGACACGCCAAAATCACCTGCGGGCTACGCCAGAACCACTTGGATGACTCTCCGAAATGGCCTGCCGGGCATGTTGGAACCACCTCTCAGACGTGCCAGAAGCACGTGGCGGAGAGTCCGGAATCACCTGTTGTGCATATGCAACCACCTCTGAGACGTACCAGAACCACGTGCCGTGGACGCCGGAACCACGTACCGGACAGACCGGAATCAAATTTTGGGCATGCCGGAACCACCAGTCAGATGTGCCAGAAACACGTGCCGGAGACGCCGGAAGCACCTGCCGAGCACGTCGCAACCACCTGCTCAACTCGCCTGAACCACCTGCCGGACACGCCAAAATCACCTGCCCGCTACACCAGCACCACTTCGGGGACAAGCCGGAATCACGTGAGGGGCATGCCGGCACAGCCTCTCAGACTGAACCTCGTGCCGGACACCACAGAACCACCTGCCGGACAGACCGGAACCACCTGCCGGACACGCCGGAACCACTGGCTCGACCCGCCGGAACGACCGCTGGACATGCAAAATCACCTGCCGGCTACGCCGGAAACACTTGGCGAACACTCCGGAATCACCTGCCGGGCATGCCGGAACCACCTCTCAGATATGCCAGAACCACGTGCCAATGACCCCGGAAGCACCTGCCGAGCACGCCGGAACCACCTGCTCGACTCGCCAGAACCACCTGCCGGACACGCAGAAATCACCTGCCGGCTACG